>NW_028241266.1:0-201557 GCF_964263255.1 Lissotriton vulgaris
CCCTGCCACCCTTGTAAGTCTTCCCCCTATTACCGATTCGGTATTTACCGAATCAGTAATTCTCATTCATTCCTATGGGCCTCCAGGCCCATAGGAATGAATGGGAATGACTGAATTGGTAAGTGTTTTGCTTCCCACTCCCTATATTGTATAAATGTAAACTAACACTTCTTCCACAGGTATGCTACAGTACCCAGAGCACATAACTTTACAGCAATGAGCTTACAATTTAGGCTCACAGTTTAATCCCCGAGTCTTCAGACCAGTAGGGGTGAGTAGTTTGCTTCCCACTCCCTATATATTTTAATCGCATACTAACACTACTTACACACTTATACTACAGCGGCTAGTATTCTACAGTCCCCAGAGCCCATCACTTTACAGCAATCAGCTCAGTTTCATTCCCAAGTCTTCCCACCGGTAGGCGTAATTACTTCGCTTCACGCTTCTGGTATACTATCAACACACAGTAGCGGTCAGTAGTTCGATTCCCACTCCCTGTATGGTATAAACGCCTACTAACACTATTTGCACACGTACGCTACAAACACCAGACCACGTCACTTTACAGCAATGACCTCATGGTTTAGACTCTCTGTTTCATACCAGAGTGTAGCATCATATCATATCAGCACCATGCCACTCTGAGCAACACCGCACTTTCAGACCAGTAACCGTAATAACTACCTACTGGGGACTACCAGTAGGTAATCAAGAAAAAATTACAATAGTTCCTTGATTCATTTAGCTTTCAAAACTTCTCTCTATTACTGTCTTTCTACTTATCCATATAAACAGTTTTTTTAAATATTCAAGTACACATCGAAGTCAGAAATGTAACGTATTCTATCAACTCACTTTCTAGAACATTCTACAACATGTGGAGGTTAAAAGTTAATCAATTTCTTTAAACATAACGATATTTTTTGCAACATTTTCTCAAACATTTAACGGCACGTGCAGGTTAAAAGTTCACAATTGTTTTAAGTTCGAACAGTGCCTTCCAAATGCAAGTAGCAGGCGTGGTTGAGTTGAGCAAATTTTATCATATAATATGTACTCCACTTGCGAACAGCTTTTTCTTAACCAATCACAAAGATACTTTTCCACAAAAAGAATGTGCACCCTACTTTGAAAAAACAATGCTTTTCATCTCCCAATCAAGTACCGTTTTGTATGGCAAAAAAAAGTAGTTCCCCATCTTTAAACATATCTCTTATTCTATGTAGGAACTGCATGAGCTACAGACATCTTTCCATACCTTCCAGCCATACCTTCAAAATGCTAGTGTGGATCGTAGGACATAGCTATGTTTTCTGGGGCAAGAGGTATGCAGAACAGAGACATATTGACTTAGACCTAGGTTTACAAAATGTGGACATTAAATGGTTTGGAAAGAGAGGATTGAAGTGTCACCAATTGTTGCCTTTGGTTAAAACCTATTTGCATCTCCAACACCCTGACCTCATGATTATGCACTGTGGTGGAAACGACCTAGGCACATTGACTTGGGTAGGTTTGGAAATGCTTATGTAGGACACTTTTGGACAATTGATGTTACTTTTGCCTCAAACTGTCTTTGTATATTCCAATATATGCCAAAGACAGAATTGGAAATTATCGAAACAATTTTGTCCTCAGATTGAAAATATATATATATATTCACTGAAAAAAACATAGGTTTCACACCAGTTATAGTTAGGAATTAGCATTTAATAAACCTTTGAAATTCACTGAAAAAACCATAGGTTTCACACCAGTTATAGTTTAGCTGGAAATTTTACTGACATAAAACCATTGAAATTCCAACGTTATAGTTAGTTGGACTCACTATAACTTGCGCGCCTGCAATGCACTGCTGATGACGTCACATATTCCATCACTCATGACATGGTCAGTGACATCACTCATGACTTCACTGATGACACCATCCAGTGAATGTGTGTCTTTCTGAAAAATAAATATGTTTTATATATGTATATATAAAGGTTGATGGAAGAATAAATGTTTAAATAAGTGTCTAAATTGATGTATTTTTAAAAAAAAATTGATTGGTTAACTGGCTTATTAAGTGTATCTTAGTGAATACATATATTAGTGAGTAATGTTTAAATATTTAAATATATGTATCAGTGTTTCACTTTGTGTATAAGTGGCTGCATGGGTTGGTGAGTAGCTACATGTGTGTGTATATGGGTTATTAGATGTTTTTTTTAGTATCAGTATGAGTGTCTGTATGGTTTGGTGGGGGTGTTACTTAGCACATAGATGATTCAATGACTGACTCACTGTTTGTATGTGTTTTGAAGACAGCATATGTGCAGGACTGTATGGGTGGATGAGTGTGTATATGTGTGTGTTAGTGAGTGAATGACTGTCTCACTAGTGTCTTTATCAGTAACGACATACGTTTTAATCTAGTATATTGATGTATATAAGTGAGTATATGTGAGAGTGAGAGATTGAAAGAGTTCTTGTTTAAATAAGTATGTTTTCTATAAGTGATTGCTTAAGAGAGTAAGTATGTGTAAGTTTCCTTAGAAGTAAGGTGGTAGTGTGAGTATAGCTGTATATCTAGCAAAACAACAAGGACAAGACCTGGAGCAGGTATTTTTCAGCAGAATTGAATTGGTGATCACCAATAAGTTTATAAACCCCTCACCCATCTGTCTAGTAGATGGCATGCTTCAATAAAGCTGGGACCCTTGAAATAAAGCTGTGTTTTCAATGAACTCCCCTCGTGGCCTTCGTTTCTTCTCCTCGGAAAAGAACCACTTTCATATTTTCTGTGCTGGCCAAGGCACAGTCCGAAGACCCTGCAGCATCCAAAAGACCCGGAATGAACTTGGCATCTCGCTGCTTGCAGCTACCTTGTATCCAGGGAACTGGAAATTCCGAAGTCTGCCAGAAACGTCAGGAAGACGAGAGAGGACCGAGATATTCTATCTCAATTGGGCACTCAGTCTGACATATGACTGCCCCCACCCTAC
The DNA here is from genome assembly GCF_964263255.1 of Lissotriton vulgaris. Taxonomy (NCBI): domain Eukaryota; kingdom Metazoa; phylum Chordata; class Amphibia; order Caudata; family Salamandridae; genus Lissotriton; species Lissotriton vulgaris. The sequence goes on from NW_028241266.1 coordinate 2,991, forward strand.
ATGCTACCTGATGCGACTGGTCGCTGCAGTCCGAGGGGGCTCAGAGGGAACGCTGCCTTTTCATCTGTTCCTCGATCCGCCCTACTCACCTGCTAAGCTTGCACCGATCCTATGTTCACTCACTCCTCTACGCGACTATCTCCACTATGCAAATACACTGCATGCTGGGACTAGTAGTTCGCTATATTCTACACAAACTCTGATTGGTCAGCCGATTGCCAGGGGGAGGAGATGCAGGTGCGAGCAGTTACTTTAACAGGAGGAGTCAATGAGGGACGGTATCCTAACAGCATGGGGCGCCGAAGAAGGCTCACTTGCCGAAATGCATCCGCCACCGCTGGGACCCTTGAAATAAAGCTGCTGTTTTCACTGAACTCCCCTCGTGGCCTTTGTTTCTTCTCCTCGGAAAAGAACCACTTTCATATTTTCAGTGCTGGCCAAGGCACAGTCCGAAGACCCTGCAGCATCCAAAAGACCCGGAATGAACTTGGCATCTCGCTGCTTGCAGCTACCTTGTATCCAGGGAACTGGAAATTCCGAAGTCTGCCAGAAACGTCAGGAAGACGAGAGAGGACCGAGATATTCTATCTCAATTGGGCACTCAGTCTGACATATGACTGCCCCCACCCTACATGCTACCTGATGCGACTGGTCGCTGCAGTCCGAGGGGGCTCAGAGGGAACGCTGCCTTTTCATCTGTTCCTCGATCCGCCCTACTCACCTGCTAAGCTTGCACCGATCCTATGTTCACTCACTCCTCTACGCGACCATCTCAACTATGCAAATACACTGCATGCTGGGACTAGTATTTCGCTATATTCTACACGAACTCTGATTGGTCAGCCGATTGCCAGGGGGAGGAGATGCAGGTGCGAGCAGTTACTTTAACAGGAGGAGTCAATGAGGGACGGTATCCTAACAGCATGGGGCGCCGAAGAAGGCTCACTCGCCGAAATGCATCCGCCACCGCTGGGACCCTTGAAATAAAGCTGCTGTTTTCACTGAACTCCCCTCGTGGCCTTCGTTTCTTCTCCTCGGAAAAGAACCACTTTCATATTTTCTGTGCTGGCCAAGGCACAGTCCGAAGACCCTGCAGCATCCAAAAGACCCGGAATGAACTTGGCATCTCGCTGCTTGCAGCTACCTTGTATCCAGGGAACTGGAAATTCCGAAGTCTGCCAGAAACGTCAGGAAGACGAGAGAGGACCGAGATATTCTATCTCAATTGGGCACTCAGTCTGACATATGACTGCCCCCACCCTACATGCTACCTGATGCGACTGGTCGCTGCAGTCCGAGGGGGCTCAGAGGGAACGCTGCCTTTTCATCTGTTCCTCGATCTGCCCTACTCACCTGCTAAGCTTGCACCGATCCTATGTTCACTCACTCCTCTACGTGACCATCTCAACTATGCAAATACACTGCATGCTGGGACTAGTAGTTCGCTATATTCTACACGAACTCTGATTGGTCAGCCGATTTCCAGGGGGAGGAGATGCAGGTGCGAGCAGTTACTTTAACAGGAGGAGTCAATGAGGGATGGTATCCTAACAGCATGGGGCGCCGAAGAAGGCTCACTCGCCGAAATGCATCCGCCACCGCTGGGACCCTTGAAATAAAGCTGCTGTTTTCACTGAACTCCCCTCGTGGCCTTCGTTTCTTCTCCTCGGAAAAGAACCACTTTCATATTTTCTGTGCTGGCCAAGGCACAGTCCGAAGACCCTGCAGCATCCAAAAGACCCGGAATGAACTTGGCATCTCGCTGCTTGCAGCTACCTTGTATCCAGGGAACTGGAAATTCCGAAGTCTGCCAGAAACGTCAGGAAGACGAGAGAGGACCGAGATATTCTATCTCAATTGGGCACTCAGTCTGACATATGACTGCCCCCACCCTACATGCTACCTGATGCGACTGGTCGCTGCAGTCCGAGGGGGCTCAGAGGGAACGCTGCCTTTTCATCTGTTCCTCGATCCGCCCTACTCACCTGCTAAGCTTGCACCGATCCTATGTTCACTCACTCCTCTACACGACCATCTCAACTATGCAAATACACTGCATGCTGGGACTAGTAGTTCGCTATATTCTACACGAACTCTGATTGGTCAGCCGATTGCCAGGGGGAGGAGATGCAGGTGCGAGCAGTTACTTTAACAGGAGGAGTCAATGAGGGACGGTATCCTAACAGCATGGGGCGCCGAAGAAGGCTCACTCGCCGAAATGCATCCGCCACCGCTGGGACCCTTGAAATAAAGCTGCTGTTTTCACTGAACTCCCCTCGTGGCCTTCGTTTCTTCTCCTCGGAAAAGAACCACTTTCATATATATATATATATATATATATATTACCTACTGGCGATAGCCAGTAGGTATATATAGTTAGGATTTTTTTCCTATGGGATTTTTGAAAATTCTATGTCGAATAACTTTGGCTTATGAGGACAGAATTGGCTGACATTTTCAGGAAAATGGAACATTTTGTTTCTGAGCAGCCCCTGAAAATTTGGGGGGGTTTCGTCAAGGGGGGGCCGAGAAAAAAGGGGGGTCCCAAAACGTGTTTTTCCCATGCAATTTTCCATAGGGCGGTTGGCCTCACTTTTAGCCTGAACGGCTGAATGGATTTACACCAAACTTGGCAAAATTGTAGGGACTGGTAGCCCGATGTGCCTTTGCTATGTCTCAAGATATAGGCTCCAGTGGTTTTTACGAAAATTAACTTTGAAAAATATATATTGGGCTACATTGGGCTATATATATGTTGGAGCCCAAATGTAGCCCAATGTAGCCCAATGTAGCCCAATGTAGCCCAAAGATGGCCACCAGAGACAAAAAAAACCAAATGTAGCCCAAATATCAGCCAGATGTAGCCCAACTATAGCCCAATGACAGATTGTCCCAGAGTGTTCTAAAGAACAACTAGAGTGCTAACAGTCCTACTTATTACAAAGGTATGGCACACCTGAAGCCATCTTGATTGGAATAAAGTGGTAACTCTTAAAACATTTAATTTAAAAAGGAACAAAATGAGGGGGTTCATTTTGCCATAGAAAGTATGATTAGCGAATATATGACGAAATCCCGCATATCATCAGTCCGCAAAAAAATCCCGCATGTACTATTAGGCCGCAAATTAAAATAACGAAAACTTTTAGAACGAATATGCCTTTAGCATACACTAAACAACTAAACTACCCTAAACCCTAAAACACTACCCCCAGCATGACCCTACACTACACAAACAGTACAACACTACCCTAAACCCTAAAACACTACCCCCAGCATGACCCTACACTACACAAACACTACAACACTACCCTAAACCCTAAAACACTACCCCCAGCATGACCCTACACTACACAAACACTACAACACTACCCTAAACCCTAAAACACTACCCCCAGCATGACCCTACATACAACACTACCCTAAACCCTAAAACACTACCCCCAGCATGACCCTACACTACGCAAACACTACAATACTACCCAAAACCCTAAAACACTACACCCCAGCATGACCCTACACTACGCAAACACTACAACACTACCCTAAACCCTAAAACACTACCCCCAGCATGACCCTACACTACACAAACACTACAACACAACCCTAAACCCTAAAACACTACCCCCAGCATGACCCTACACTACGCAAACACTACAACACAACCCTAAACCCTAAAACACTACCCCCAGCATGACCCTACACTACGCAAACACTACAACACTAACCTAAATCCTAAAACACTACCCCCAGCATGACCCTACACTACGCAAACACTACAAAACTACCCAAAACCCTAAAACACTACACCCCAGCATGACCCTACACTACCCAAACACTACAACACTACCCTAAACCCTAAAACACTACCCCCAGCATGACCCTACACTACGCAAACACTACAACACTACCCAAAACCCTAAAACACTACCCCCAGCATGACCCTACACTACGCAAACACTACAACACTACCCTAAATCCTAAAACACTACCCCCAGCATGACCCTACACTACGCAAACACTACAACACTACCCTAAACCCTAAAACACTACCCCCAGCATGACCCTACACTACGCAAACACTACAACACTACCCAAAACCCTAAAACACTACCCCCAGCATGACCCTACACTACGCAAACACTACAACACTACCCTAAACCCTAAAACACTACCCCCAGCATGACCCTACACTACGCAAACACTACAACACTACCCTAAACCCTAAAACACTACCCCCAGCATGACCCTACACTACACAAACACTACAACACTACCCTAAACCCTAAAACACTACCCTCAGCATGACCCTACACTACGCAAACACTACAACACTACCCAAAACCCTAAAACACTACCCCCAGCATGACCCTACACTACGCCAACACTACAACAATACCCAAAACCCTAAAACAGTACCCCCAGCATGACCCTACACTACGCAAACACTACAACACTACCCAAAACCCTAAAACACTACACCCCAGCATGACCCTACACTACGCAAACACTACAACACTACCCAAAACCCTAAAACACTACCCCCAGCATGACCCTACGCTACGCAAACACTACAACACTACCCAAAACCCTAAAACACTACCCCCAGCATGACCCTACGCTACGCAAACACTACAACACTACCCTAAACCCTAAAATACTACACCCCAGCATGACCCTACACTACGCAAACACTACAACACTACCCAAAACCCTAAAACACTACCCCCAGCATGACCCTACACTACGCAAACACTACAACACTATCCTAAACCCTAAAACACTACGCCCAGCATGACCCTACACTACGCAAACACTACAACACTACCCTAAACCCTAAAACACTAGCCCCAGCATGACCCTACACTACGCAAACACTACAACACAACCCTAAACCCTAAAGCACTACCCCCAGCATGACCCTACACTACGCAAACACTACAACACTACCCTGAACCCTAAAACACTACCCCCAGCATGACCCTACACTACGCAAACACTACAACACAACCCTAAACCCTAAAACACTACCCCCAGCATGACCCTACACTAAACAACCACCACAACTCTACACTACACTAACACAACACTACACTACACAACACTACACTACACTACACAATCACTAACCCACGAAAAAATTAACACAAACCCACTTACCTCTCTCGTCATCGTGGTTTTCACAACGCAAATGCATTTACCATACATGCCTTTAAAACGTAATTCTTTGTAAAGGCATGCGCGATAAATGCACATGCGTTTTGAAAAAATGCGGGATAATGGTATGAGAGCTCAATGACCTTGCGGGATAATGGTATGCGGACTGAAAGTCTGCGGGATAAAAAATGCGGGAAAATGGCTGCAAACCATGATTAGCAGCAGACTTCCCTGGTGAGCACTAGCTTTACTACAGTGATCTAATGAGCAACTAGAGTGCTAACATTCAGAATTTATGGCAAATGTGTGACACATCTGAATGCCTTCTTGATAGAACCAAAGTAAACAAGCATTGAAAATGCAATAGATCTCGCCCTCGTTTAAGTTAAAGCCATTCTGTTTGTAATGAGGTGGCTTTTTAGCTTTGCTTTTATTAGTGTTTTTAAAACTTTCATGTAAATAACATGCATATGTATGCATATATGTATATGTATGCATGCATTTATATTTATATAGATATGCAGATTACATATGTTTATATATGTATATTTCCTACTGGCGATAGCCAGTGGGTATATATAGTTAGGATTTTTTCTCTATGGGATTTCTGAAAATTCTATGTCTAATAACTTTGGCGTTTGTGGACGGAATTGGCTGAAATTTTCAGGAAAATGGCACATATTTTGTCTGAGCAGCCCCTGAAAATTTGGTGGGGTTTCGTCAAGGGGGGGGCCGAGAACAAAGGGGGGTCCCAAAACGCGTTTTTCCCATTCATTTTTCCATAGGGCGGTTGGACTCACTTTTAGCTCGAACGGCTGAATAGATTTACATGAAACTTGGCAAAATTGTAGATATGGTTTGCCCGACGTGCCTTTGCTATGTCTCAATATATGTGCTCCAGTGGATTTTGAGAAATTAACGTTTAAAAAAATATATATATCTGTGACAGCGCTCCGGTTAGCGCCCCGGTTCGCGTACCTGACGCGTAACGGAACTTCGCGAAGCGAATCTGATTGGCTCTCCGGTGTCTGTCAACATTCTAAACAAACCGGAGCCGCCGCCATCTTGTCTCTCGGTACGATCGAGAGACAAGATGTGGTGAAAAACGAAGGGGGAAATGAAGGAAAGGGGGCAAGGTAGACCACTCCTGACCCCCTAGGATTGATGAGGGGGATATTAAAGTGCCCCGCGGGGCAAAAAATTTTGCGATTTTACGCCGTAGAGGCGCGTCCCGGTACGCGAACCGGGCAGCTCACCGGGCAGCTAACCGGGCAGCTAACCGGCAGCGTAGCTGTCAACATTGTAAACAGTCCGGAGCGGCCGCCATCTTGTCTCTCGGTAGGTTCGAGAGACAAGATGTGGTGAAAAAAGAAGGGGGAAATGAAGGAAAGGGGGCAAGGTAAACCCCTCCTGACCCCCTAGGATTGATGAGGGGGATATTAAAGTCCCCCGCGATTTTTCGCGGTAGAGGCGCTTCCCGGTACGCGAACCGGGCAGCTAACCGGCAGCGTAACAGGAGTCCGCCATCTTGTGTTTTTGGAGCGTCCGGTTCGCGTACCGGGTAGCGTCCCGGTAAACGTAACAAGGGGAAAACCAAGAGAAACAGTAAAAAAAAAATTAAGGGAATAGATTTCCAGCAAACTTGGCAAAATTGTAGGGACTGTTTGTTTGATGTGCCTTTGCAAGGCCTCAAGATATGTGCACGTGTGGATTTTGTCTAATTAAGGTTAAAAAAAATATATATATCTGTAAGCGTGCTCCGGCACGCTTACGTTACGGGTTTTGTTTGCGCTGCAGAACCGATACGTCACGGTTATGCGACGCGTCATGAGGCGTCTCACGTGGCTACGTGATACGTCACGTAATAAAGAATATATTTTACAGCTATAGATATTAGCTTTTAAAAAACCAATGAAATTCACTGAAAAAACCATAGGTTATAGACCATATATAGTTAGGAATTTGCATTTACAAAACCTTGAAAATTCACTGAAAAAACCATAGGTTAGAGACCATATATAGTTAGCTGGACATTTTATTGACATAAAACCAATGAAATTCCATATATAGTTAGTTGCACTAACTATATATCGCGCACCCACAATCCACTGCTGATGATGTCACATATTACATCATTCATGACATGGTCAGTGACATCACTGATGACATCACTGATGACATCTCAAATGACATCACTGATGACATCACTGATGACATCTCAAATGACATCAGTGATGACATCATGACACACCAATACCAGTTACTACATACGCACTCACTGATTCCTACGTCTACACACACATTCACTCATTCACCCATACAATCACTCATACATACAGTCACTCATTATTACAACACTATCATATGCACTCATACACCTATGCAGACACTCACACACTGCCACTCATCCATGGAGTTACTCACACACCTAGTCAGTCCTGTAAAGAATCAATTACACTTCCATTTCCTCATCTATACAGTTAAACACAGAACACCATACTTCAGTGACATCACTGATGACATCACTGATGACATCTCAAATGACATCACTGATGACATCTCAAATGACATCACTGATGACATCATGACACACCAATACCAGTTACTACATATGCACTCACTGATTCCTACGTCTACACACACATTCACTCATTCACCCATACAATCACTCATACATACAGTCACTCATTATTACAACACTATCATATGCACTCATACACCTAGTCAGTCCTGTGAAGAATCAATCACACTTCGATTTCCTCATCTATACAGTTAAACACAGAACACCATACTTTTCACACATATACTAACACATACTTACTCTCTTATACAATCACTGATACAAGTACACATTGATATGCACAGAGTCACACACCTCCCAGCCAGCCACACACACACTCAGTCTTCCATACATCCACTCATTCTTCAATATGTAAAACATATTTAAACTTTACAAAAACACACAGACACTAGATGATGTCATCAGTGATGTCATTTGAGATGTCATCAGTGATGTCATCAGTGATGTCATTTGAGATGTCATCAGTGATGTCACTGACCATGTCATGAATGATGTAATATGTGACATCATCAGCAGTGGATTGTGGGTGCGCGATATATAGTTAGTGCAACTAACTATATATGGAATTTCATTGGTTTTATGTCAATAAAATGTCCAGCTAACTATATATGGTCTCTAACCTATGGTTTTTTCAGTGAATATATATATATATATATATATATATATATATATATATATTCACTGAAAAAACCATAGGTTTCACACCAGTTATAGTTAGGAATTAGCATTTAAAAAACCTTTGAAATTCACTGAAAAAACCATAGGTTTCACACCAGTTATGGTTAGCTGGAAATTTTACTGACATAAAACCATTGAAATTCCAACGTTATAGTTAGTTGGACTCACTATAACTTGCGCGCCTGCAATGCACTGCTGATGACGTCACATATTCCATCACTCATGACATGGTCAGTGACATCACTCATGACTTCACTGATGACACCATCCAGTGAATGTGTGTCTTTCTGAAAAATAAATATGTTTTATATATGTATATATAAAGGTTGATGGAAGAATAAATGTTTAAATAAGTGTCTAAATTGATGTTTTTTTTGAAAAAAAATTGATTGGTTAACTGGCTTATTAAGTGTATCTTAGTGAATACATATATTAGTGAGTAATGTTTAAATATTTAAATATATGTATCAGTGTTTCACTTTGTGTATAAGTGGCTGCATGGGTTGGTGAGTAGCTACATGTGTGTGTATATGGGTTATTAGATGTTTTTTTAGTATCAGTATGAGTGTCTGTATGGTTTGGTGGGGGTGTTACTTAGCACATAGATGATTCAATGACTGACTCACTGTTTGTATGTGTTTTGAAGACAGCATATGTGCAGGACTGTATGGGTGGATGAGTGTGTATATGTGGGTGTTAGTGAGTGAATGACTGTCTCACTAGTGTCTTTATCAGTAACGACATACGTTTTAATCTAGTATATTGATGTATATAAGTGAGTATATGTGAGAGTGAGAGATTGAAAGAGTTCTTGTTTAAATAAGTATGTTTTCTATAAGTGATTGCTTAAGAAAGTAAGTATGTGTAAGTTTCCTTAGAAGTAAGGTGGTAGTGTGTGTATAGCTGTATATCTAGCAAAACAACAAGGACAAGACCTGGAGCAGGTATTTTTCAGCAGAATTGAATTGGTGATCACCAATAAGTTTATAAACCCCTCACCCATCTGTCTAGTAGATGGCATGCTTCATCATTGGGGCCCAGTTGGATCACCGAGTGTGATCCAGCTGTGCTGCAACGCCTGTCTACAGCGGAGCTGGTTTTTTTTGTGTGTATGAGTGAACAGTGCTATGCGAAGTGAGTTTTATGAGTTAACAATGCCTATGGGAACTACCTTTTTAAAAGTTTTAATAGAAGGGTCCCATGGCATGAGGAAAAAAGAATATGTTCAGCCTTCGTCGTCAATCGGGAGGCTTTCTTCAGGACAAAAAAAAGATGCGGGGTTCCTGTACCCAGTACTAGATTTAGGGCTGCAGTTCAAGGTAAGTGGAAGTCCCTTATCGAAACACAAGTCAAAGGCTGGATGACTACTGTCACCCCACCCGATGATTGTCCAGTGTCATCATTGGCTATCCTGCTCCTTCGGCAGGCTGGCAATGCAATGCCCGTCGGCAGCACAAAAGTGCTGCACTTTAGCGGAGATCTTTAATTCCTTTAGCCAATGAGTGCATGTGTGTGAGGGACCTAGGGAGTGCAATAGGGGAACCTTTAATAGCATGGCTCACTGCCTTATTAAAAACCGTGAAAAGTTGAGGGGTATTAAGGCGTGACGGTTAGGGTAATCAGGCCTTATTCAACCCTCAGTCCGGGTATGGTCGACATGTTTCTTGCCTCTAAGGCAATTCATCAGGACCAATTGCTCATAAGATTGCTCATGGATTCCTCAAAAATTAAGGAATCAAGTATACGACCTGTGAGGTGTCGCAGAATCAACCCTTCATTGATGCCCTCCCTGGGACTAGAGAAGGAAACAAAACAAGGGTACAGTCAATCATGGGTTTGTTAACCCGAGACATTGTTGCATGTAACAATAGCATGCAAGTCATTGTGTATTATAGGGGGTCCCAACCCCTGTGGGATTATCACATTTGTGTCAGAGAGGGTATAAGGGAGTATAAAATAAATTAAATTAAAGTACAAAAATGTCCTCCCAACATGCGCCGTTGGTAATTCGCACTTGGCAAGCATTATGTCTGATCACAGCTAGACAGCGTGCCACACCCGACTGGGTGGCACACGTGTGTCATGCAGGTATTAATGGTGTGTACCTACACACCAATAGTAAGAATTAAAATTAGAAGGCACCACTAAAACAACTAGTTGTGTATAGGAAGGCATCGGTCATACTGATATAGTGATAACGCTTAAGGTGAAATTCACAGGGTGAAAAGTAAGTTATAAGCATGATGGTCACAACAGAAACGCGGCGCTTACCCGCAGTCCCTGGTCGGATTTCAAAACGGCTGACCTGGTGGGGCCAGTGCTATGAGGTTAGGTACCTAGGAACAGAGAAAGCGTACCGCTCGTCAGCACAGTGGGGAGCGGTGGAGCTTACCCTTAATGCAGGCATCAGTCCGTGTAGATTCGTGGCGATCGTGTAGGTTAAGCCTACCTTACCTGGCTAGCTGCTGGCAAGGCGTGTATCACCTACCCCGCCCACATCGGTACTGCCGCAGGATCGCCGGTAGAAGCGGACTGCCTCACAGCCGCTAAACATAGCCGGTCATGCGGGCGCCGTGGGGGGCGTGTCCCGTGGGGGTTGCTAGGGGACGTGGCACGCCGGGGCATAGAAAGAAATGATTTCCCCATTAGTATCGCCTCGTAATAAATACACGCCAGGCTGGGGGCAAATGTCGAACCCATAGAGGTCCCGCTGACCTGATGATACAACTGTGATTCATACCGGTATGAAATACACGCCTACCCCCAGCCTGGCGTGTATTTATATGGCCTCTTTTGAAAAGTACCACATCTACCCTCCAGAACAAAACCCCTTCCGAGATAACCTTACACTCTGGCGTCGATACATCGATGACATTTTAATTTTCTGGAAAGGTGACCGGGCCAGCTGTGAGGCTTTCTGTCTATGGATCAACCAACAGAACCCCTTCCTAAAATTTACGGGTACTATCTCTGAGAAATCCATACCGTTCCTAGACCTTACAATCCAATTGGGTCCATCCACAATCACTACCACCCTGTACAAAAAGAAGACAGACAGAAACAGTCTGCTCCTATATAATAGTCACCATACGAGAGCACTGAGGGAGAACTTACCCTTCGGGCAATTCCTCCGCATACGGAGAAACTGCAGTTCTGTCCAGGACTACAAACACGAAGCAAGGATCCTGCAACATAAGCTCCAAGATAGGGGCTACCCTACTCGGCTACTTAAGACATCATGCAAACGAGCGCTTAACAACAACAGAGAGTCCTTGCTGGAAGTCCACACCAAGGAAAAGGAGGATGTAATCACATGTGTCACGTCCTACACCAAGCATTCGACATTCATCAAAAAGATTGTGAATTCACATTGGGGGATTCTCAATACAGCTGGTTTGGAATTACCTCGCCCGCGGTTCGCGTTCAGGAGGACGGCGAATCTTAAAGACACCCTGATCCACACCCGCCCTAAGAAATCAAGCACACGACCGGTCAACACCTTGTGGGACCTTCCACCGGTCACTGGACACTACCGCTGTGGATCATGTGTAGTCTGCCCCCAAACAATCCAAGGCAAAACCATTGAGCTGCCCAGGAACTTCACTTGGAACATCAACAGACACACTAATTGCAATAGCTCACGTTGCATTTATGTACTCACATGCCCCTGTAAGATGATCTACATTGGGATGACGATGCGCCCTGTGAAACTAGGCATCATGGAGCATAATAGCAATATTCGTTGTCATAAGACTCATACCAAACTATATGAGCACTGCAGACAACAAAATCATGTGGCTGAGACCTTGAAATGGACTGTCCTGGAATGCCATCCCTCAATAAACCAACAGGCACTCTTTAAAATGGAACAAATATGGGTTCATCGACTCCACACTGATGAATCTGGCCTTATTGATGCGGTGCCCTGGACTATGCTGGCCAGATAATATATTCCATGAGTTATTTACTCTCCCCTGGAAGGCATCAATTGTAATCTAAAGGTACCTGTCCCTCCATACCCATTCTAAGATGGCGCCCAACATTACAAGCCAATATATACAATGAAATCTTTAATTTCCACTGCTCATTAAAAAACGCTGAGTTAACTGTACCATTGATACACTCGGTATCTAACCCGTTCCAAGATGGCGCCCATTGTTACGAGGCGATACTAATGGGGAAATCATTTCTTTCTATGCCCCGGCGTGCCACGTCCCCTAGCAACCCCCACGGGACACGCCCCCCACGGCGCCCGCGTGACCGGCTATGTTTAGCGGCTGTGAGGCAGTCCGCTTCTACCGGCGATCCTGCGGCAGTACCGATGTGGGCGGGGTAGGTGATACACGCCTTGCCAGCAGCTAGCCAGGTAAGGTAGGCTTAACCTACACGATCGCCACGAATCTACACGGACTGATGCCTGCATTAAGGGTAAGCTCCACCGCTCCCCACTGTGCTGACGAGCGGTACGCTTTCTCTGTTCCTAGGTACCTAACCTCATAGCACTGGCCCCACCAGGTCAGCCGTTTTGAAATCCGACCAGGGACTGCGGGTAAGCGCCGCGTTTCCGTTGTGACCATCATGCTTATAACTTACTTTTCACCCTGTGAATTTCACCTTAAGCGTTATCACTATATCAGTATGACCGATGCCTTCCTATACACAACTAGTTGTTTTAGTGGTGCCTTCTAATTTTAATTCTTACTATTGGTGTGTAGGTACACACCATTAATACCTGCATGACACACGTGTGCCACCCAGTCGGGTGTGGCACGCTGTCTAGCTGTGATCAGACATAATGCTTGCCAAGTGCGAATTACCAACGGCGCATGTTGGGAGGACATTTTTGTACTTTAATTTAATTTATTTTATACTCCCTTATACCCTCTCTGACACAAATGTGATAATCCCACAGGGGTTGGGACCCCCTATAATACACAATGACTTGCATGCTATTGTCACATGCAACAATGTCTCGGGTTAACAAACCCATGATTGACTGTACCCTTGTTTTGTTTCCTTCTCTAGTCCCAGGGAGGGCATCAATGAAGGGTTGATTCTGCGACACCTCACAGGTCGTATACTTGATTCCTTAATTTTTGAGGAATCCATGAGCAATCTTATGAGCAATTGGTCCTGATGAATTGCCTTAGAGGCAAGAAACATGTCGACCATACCCGGACTGAGGGTTGAATAAGGCCTGATTACCCTAACCGTCACGCCTAAATACCCCTCAACTTTTCACGGTTTTTAATAAGGCAGTGAGCCATGCTATTAAAGGTTCCCCTATTGGACTCTACTGACCTTTTTTAACCTCACTCACGCTCACTTATTGCACTCCCTAGGTCCCTCACACACATGCACTCATTGGCTAAAGGAATTAAAGATCTCCGCTAAAGTGCAGCACTTTTGTGCTGCCCGACGGGCATTGCATCGCCAGCCTGCCGAAGGAGCAGGATAGCCAATGATGACACTGGACAATCATCGGGTGGGGTGACAGTAGTCATCCAGCCTTTGACTTGTGTGAGGCATCCTTGATTCCGATAAGGGACTTCCACTTTCCCTGCTCTATCACACCTTTTAAGAGAGAGGTTTTAATGAGTTAATTTAGTCAAATCCTTTCTGGGGAACTCTGTACAATTCTTGTTGTTTTCCACGTTATAGGACATGTACATTGGACCCCGTTAAAAATTGTCCAACCCCTGTTCCCCCTTTTTGTTATAACTGCAGTTCAAGGTGACAAACGGTCCCTGGACTCTCCTTTTCTGGGGCAGGTTCCATGTAGCCATTGATACGTAAAGACCATACTTTACGAATGGGATCTGTAAGTATACTGACCCACTGCACACACAACGCACTTTAGGGTGTGCGTTGATATATAGACACACTGCTGGGGTAACTACTCTATTTTTGACCCCGCATCTTTTTTGGTCCTGAAGAAAGCCTCCCGATTGACGACGAAGGCTGAAACTAGTTGACCTACACTTTTCTGGATATAGAGGGCCATAATATCCTCTGATATATCCAACATATTGTTTTTTACTCATGCCATGGGACCCTTCTATTAAATCTTTTAAAAGGGTAGTTCTCATAGGCATTTTTAACTCATAAAATTCACTTCACATAGCACTGTTCACTAATACACACACAAAAACCCGCTCCGCTGTAGACAGGCGTTGCAGCACAGCTGGATCGCACTCGGTGATCCAACTGGGCCCCGATGATGAAGCATGCCATCTACTAGACAGATGGGTGAGGGGTTTATAAACTTATTGGTGATCACCAATTCAATTCTGCTGAAAAATACCTGCTCCAGGTCTTGTCCTTGTTGTTTTGCTAGATATACCGGGGGTGACGGACAAGTACCACGGTCTATTCCTCACTCTCTCATTGTTACTATATATGTATAGCTGTATATGCAAATAAATGGATGTTCAATAGTATATTTGCATGTGTGAGTATGTGTGTGAGTAACTTTTGGATGACTGTCGGTGTGTAACAGGATGTATAGGTGTATCACTACATATGATGAGTGAGTATATGTATGAGTGACTATATTGAACTGTTGGTGAATGAGTGGATGTGTATATAGATGGTGGAATTACTGATTTAGTTGTTGTAACGGGTATGGGTATCTCCATCTTTTAGAAAATGTTAGTTTCTATTTTTGAATATGTGTTTCAAGGGTTACATTACACTGAAAGGAGGTCTGTCACTCTGTCACAAGGATGGTGTCATCAGTGATGTCATGAGTGATGTCACTGACCATGTCATGAGTGATGTAATATGTGACGTCATCAGCAGTGCATTGCAGGTGCGCAAGTTATAGTGAGTCCAACTAACTATAACGTTGGAGTTTGAATGGTTTTATGTCAGTAAAATTTCCAGCTAACTATAACTGGTGTGAAACCTATGGTTTTTTCAGTGAATTTAATAGGTTTTTTAAATGCTAATTCCTAACTATAACTGGTGTGAAACCTATGGTTTTTTCAGTGAATTTCAAAGGTTTTTTAAATGCTAATTCCTAACTATAACTGGTGTGAAACCTATGGTTTTTTCAGTGAATTTCAAAGGTTTTTTAAATTCTAATTCCTAACTATAACTGGTGTGAAACCTATGTTTTTTTCAGTGAATTTCAAAGGTTTTTTAATAGCAAATGTCTATAGCTATGAAATGTAATATTTTTTAAAATGAATCCTATATTGTATATTTATGTAATACTTTTTTTTAATGTATATTCTTTTTTTTGTTTTTAAAATTTTTTTTGCTCTGGAGCGCTCCCGGTGCGTGTACCGGTGAGCGCACCAGTAAGCGCAGTATTCTGGCGCGCCCCGGTGCGCGTACCGGGGCGCGTCCCCTTAGCGCACCAAAAAAAAATAAAAAAAAAATAATGAAGGAGTGAGCATAAGGAAAGGGGACAGAGAGAGTGGTGTTAAGAGAAAGAGAGCTAGAGGGAGGAACACAGAGGGACTGTGTAATAGATAGTAAGACAGAGAAAAGGTGTAAGAGGAAGTAACTGAGAAAAGGAAAATGAATAAGGGAGCGAAAGAAGAGAAGAAAGAGGAAGAAGACTAAAGCAGAGGTACTGGGAGAATGTGAGTGGGTGATGAAAGTAAAGGGAAGGAGAGTAAAGGATGGGGAATGAGGGGTAGTGACGGAACCAGAGAAAAGGAACAGCGGTGAAGGAGGGTAAGAAAAGAGCAGTGAGTGTAAGTAAAAAGGGGTGAAAGAGGGTGAATAAAAGTGAATAAGGGTAAGACATGGGGAGTGACAGGGAGAAAAGACAGAGAGAGTAAAGGAAGGAGTGACAGAAAAGGACTGAGTGAAGCAGAAAAGAAAGCTAAGTGAGGAAGTGTGGGTGAGTTATAGGGAGTGAGCATGATGACGGAGTCGTGATCGAGTGAGGGGACAGAGACAGTGAGGGTAAGAGAGACGGAGTGAAGGAACGGGAGTGAGGAACTGTGAGGACAGAGGGACTGAGAGAAGAAGTGAGAGGAGTAGAGTAAGTGAGTAAGGGAAAGGGAATGAGTGAGGGAGTGAACGAAGCGAACACAGGGTAAGGGAAGTAAAGCAGGGGGACTGAAAGAAGTTGAATGTGGTAGGAAAGTAAGGAAAAGAGAAGTAAATATGGAGGATAAGAATAAGTGAGGGAAGCAGAGTAAGGCAACATGGGTGAGGTAGGGTGAGAGAAAAGTATTGAGGTTAAAGCAAAGGGTGATGAAAAACTACATTTTTTTAGTCACACTTACCATATAATTAATATAAACTTAATTACATGTTTTTACTACACTTTGTATCTGTGAAAGAGAGAAGAAAAAGTAAGTTATAATTAGTAAAATATATATTTTAAAATAGAAGAGACAGGTCAAGAGGTTCAAAATCATAAAAGTGTACTAAGAAATAAAGCAAGAGTGAAGGATACAGAAAGGGAAATAAAGTAATGTAGAAGAACAAAAAGAGGGAAAAAGAAATAGAAGGAGAGCAAATTACTAAGAGTAAGGCAGATACATTCAGTGAAAGAGAGGAAGAGAAGAAGAGAGAAATGAACTGAAGGTAAGTAAGATACTAAAAGAATGTGAGTTAGCAAAACTAAATCAGGAAAGAGGAGTAAGTAAAAGGGGAATGAGTGAGAGGGAAAGGAGTCTGATTGAGGATCCATTTACAAGAAAGAGGAATGGAAGATGACTGAGAGTGAGTGAAGGGGAGTCACAGAATGAAGGGATGAAGGGAGTGAGGATAATATAGAAGGATTGAGGGAAAAGGAGTGAGGAAGTAAGTAGACAGAGGGACTAGGGGAAGGACTGAGTGAAGTGGAGTACAATGAGTGAGGAAAGGAAAATGAGTAAGGGAGCAAAAGAAGGAAAGAGAGGGGAAGAGGACGAAAGCAGTGGTACTGAGAGAATGTGATTTGGTGATGAAAGTAAAGACAAGGACACTGAAAGATAGGAAATGAGGGGTAGTAATGGAACCGGAGTAAAAGAACTGGGGTGAAGAATGATGAGAGAGGAAAATTGAAGTTGTTGTAGGAGAAATGATAGAAGGTAGATAAACACAAGTGAGCATAACACAAGGAGAGTGAGGGACTGAGGACATAGAGGTAGTGAACGAAAAAAGAGGACAAAAGAAAGAAGCAAAGAAAGATAAGTGAGGGAGAATGGGTGAGTTATAGTGACAGAGTGCGACAAAAGAGGTGAGTGAGTAAAGAGGAATTAGTAAAAGAGCAAAGGAGGAAAAGATGGTAAAGGGAAGTAAAGCAGAGAGACTGAAAGCTGAAAAGTGGTGCAAGGGAGAGAGGGGATGCAGACAGTTGAAATTGGAATGAGGGGTTGTGAAAGAAGTGGAGTAAAGGAACAGGGGTGAAACAGAGTGAGAGAAAGGCAGTGTGAGTGAGTAAAGAGAGCTGAAAGAGGGTGGAAAAAGGAAAGTGAGTGTGAGACAATGGGAATACAATATAAATTACACAAAACAAACTATATAATAACTTTTACAACATGTTAGATAGTTTATTTTTGCTGTTCTCAGAATATATTGAATTTCACTAAAACAGTGAGTTCAAACTATTCATCATATGACAGCGAGAAAAAAAAACACAATCTAAAAGATTGTGTTTAAAAAAACCCATATAAACTTAAAAATCACATATGTACACTAATATTTGATTCACATCTACACCTTCATCTTCCAATACACCAAACATATACATTAAAAAATCCTGACAATCCTGCTGAATATTTTGTGATTTTTTTTTTTGACCGGAACATATGTCTAAAAGATTTCGAATTTCTGAAACACTTTCTATTTTTGCTCTATCACTGCTACATTTCTCAAACACAGAATTCAATAAACCGCAGAATCTTTGATCCCGATTTTCAACAATCTGTTCTTGTAAAGTTTGAAGAAAAAAAACAACATTAACCACTACATTGGCATAGCAGTTGACACCAGAACTGTTTTCAAACTGAAATCCAACAACATCTTCAACAGAATCCTTTTTCTTTCTGCTTACAATTATAGTTTCATCTACTTTTTGTCTTTTTGCTACTACCTCACTGCAATTATTCTCATTTCTTCTTTTTCGGCTAACCATACGTTTTTCAAACGGAGGATATTGAGGCAAATGTGGAGCATGCTCTCTTCTTAACCTATTGTATTCTTTAACACAATCTAGATCTGCACAAATCTTTGTCTCATCACACTTAATCAAGTACAATCCTGATAAAGTTCTGACTCGTGATAATGCCACAAATGCCATACCCTCTTTAAACACAGAACTTCCAATGTTCACCAAAGCACTATCTACACTTAAACCTTGAGATTTATGAATTGTCACCACATATGCCAAACAAACAGGAAACTGTTTTCGGCGAACATATAAGTCTTTTACAAGCAAAAATCTAACAGAACAACAACTGATTTGTTGTACTTGCTCAATGCCATCAAATTAAATTTTTAAAAGTTCAATTCCATCTCTATTTCTGTAATTCACAAAATCAACAACATAACCCATTGCTCCATTTACCAGACCTCTTTCAACATTTAAATTCCTTCTCAAAATGATACGACAATTTAAACACACATTCAGAGTCTTTTCAAAACCAGCAGTTTTAGATATACTCTTCTCTAATGAATCCAATTTTGATTTCAAATTTTCTGACAAAATAATTGTTGCACCCATATGCTCTATTTTATCTATAGCTTCCAGTTTCACAATCTCTTCATTTTCTAATTGTAACATTTTGTTGTTGAAGATGGAACATTCTTGCAGAGTTGGCATCAAACATATCCCAGATTTGTTCTCAGTAATTTTCTTAAAAATATTCTCTGGGAGAATGTTTTCATTTGGATACAAATTTGAAATTAATCGTGCATGTAAAGCTTCTTTCCCATGCTCACTTACTTTTCCGATTCTTACATCTTGTAGAATATTTTTATAATCTTCATCCTTTGCCTGTTGCATATTTTGAAGCAGTTCTGCATATTTGAAATATAACCATATATTAACGTTTCCAATGCTTTCTAGGGACTTCCTGGTATCTTCATGCGTGAACATTTTAAACACTGGTTGTCCTTTCACTGGAGTCAACTGCAGTAGATCTCCAAAAACAATAATGTGTTTCCCTCCCAATAACACATCATACTCTGTTCTAAGAATTTCTTGCATTCTCAAATGCACAAAAGCAAGCATTAGATTTGAGACCATGCTTACTTCATAAATGATAAGAAGTTTCATTTTCTTCAGGACTCTGGAAACTTCAGAACACGCATCTCCAGATAGCTTGTTGTATTGCAATTTATTATCATGCTCAACTGGTAGCATCAGTAAACGATGTAGAGTAATCCCTTTAATGTTATGTGCTGCCAGCCCAGTTGGAGCGGTTACAACACAAGACAGTGGTGATTCAGTCCTTTTCTGCAGATAAGTTGCAATTGCTTTAATCAAAAAAAAAATTCCAGTTCCCGTTTCTCCACTCAAGTACAGTCGGACAGGCTTAAATGATGTACATGAGCACTCTTTTTTCTCATGACTGAATCCATGTTCAATCTGTTCAGTGACTTCGTCATATATCTGTTTGCTGATGATAACCGATCAGAACATTCATATGCTCCAATTTCTCGATGCAACAACATTTTCAGACTGAAACTTTATAATTTTTTACTTATACTCTTTTCATGTGAAATGTCCTCCCAGATTTCCTTCAGTTCTGTCTTTTCTTTTTTTTGATGTAAGACGTCACATATCGAGCCACAGCAATAGAGTTGTCAGCAACGAACTGAATATCCATGTTAGCATTCCACATGGACAAAATCACTGGGTTGTAGTCGTTGATGTACTTGGACTCTTCGTTTCTTTTTAAATTGTATGTATTTTTTGGTGATTTCCTCGTCACAGTATGTCGCAGAGAAGACATCAAATTATTTACTCTTCCTTTAGAAATCACTGGTCGTGGAAACCCGAAACGACATTTTGTGTAGAACTTGTCCTTGTTTCTGAATTTTCGACGACGATGGGATTGAAAGCGTAAAACTTGTTGCCTTAAACTGTTTTCTTCGGTAGTTTTCGGAACAGTACATGTTGAAATTCTTCAATGAAACTCATCTCTGTGTCATCCGAATCAGTTCCAAATTTGGGTGCATCTTTAATCCATAACAACATATGTATGTGAGGAGCACCTCTCGCTTGATATTCCTTTCTCCAAAAGAAATCCAAAACCTCTCCAAGCGGAGGATTTTTTTTGTTGGTAATAAAATACATCATAGCTTCAAATCTATGATTGAAATATCTGCATACATTCACTGGATCCAAAGAACACAGTTCTCCAGGTGTTTTAAATTCTATATTTTGTATGTTTCCATTTGCCTCTCATAGAAATTGAAGTAAGTCGTCCCATGCATACTCAGCACCGCTAAGAGTGAGGAACCATGTAGGAGTTCCTAAGTTTCTTAGCATACATTTCAATTCCCCATGACGACGGAACCAATACTCGTTTGTACCACGCTGACATGCCATGAGATTGATTAGCTGAGATTCCAAAATACTGTCTTGCAGATTGACTTTCTCCATAAAGTCCCTTGCCGAAACATTTTGCAGATGTGTTCAACTTTTCAGTATATGGTTCACTGCATAGGAAAGCCCAGACAAGTCACTTTCTTACAGTAGATGAAACAAATACGGAATGCATTGACAAAACCTTGGATCTTCAGCATATAATCTTAAAGTCCTGTATTCAGCTGCAGGAATGTGAACTGGTCGATCCTCATATCGTCCACCTCGACCTGTTGGAAATAACTGTGGAAAACAACGAGCTTCCAAACTTTCTTCCCATACACTAATGGGACTTCCTTTTGCTGCTTTCATTTGAAACAAGTCAATTGCATTCCCCATTACTTCTTTGGAATGCAAAGGATGAACAGTATAATGTTCATATATTTCTTCACTTCTAGACACATCAACTTTTTCAATTTGGCCGGCTGAACAATCACTGTCTTCTTCTGAAGCTGTTTCCTCTGCTCCAACACATACATGTTTGTAGTACTCATTGTTTTTGACCAAACACAACGTTGCCTTTTTGACTTTCCTAACATTCACTAAATCTTGCCAGATTTTCTTACTCTTTGTCGGAACCCCATTAACTAGAATAACCAGAGGTTCCTCTTCCACTTTTTCTACACCAATTGTATCAATATTTTTCTTGAAATCTAGAGGCAAATAAACAACTCTTCCCTTTAATCCTCTCTGTAAATCTGAAGGAGGCAATTTCCCTATCTTAGGCTCCATGCGAACAATAGCCTGAAAAGGATGGACACATTGAATCAAAATAGATTCATAGGTATTTTAATCCATCAATTCGGAAGGAATGTCTACCAACTCAAGATCATTATGAACAGCTCTAGCAGGCATTCTGTTTTCATTTAATTTTTTAAAACAATAATTACAAATACGCTGATCAGAACTCAAATCAAAAGAATTCTCCACCAACAAATAAGTTGCCAAATCCTTCCATACACTATTTTTTTCCATTTCACTTTTTGCATATAAATCAACTAACCTAGTCTGAATCTAATAATGAGTCCGTCGACAACACACACAAGTAAAATTCGGCCTTTCACTTGATTTCACCTTAAACTTGCTAATTTCCTGGTCAAACTTTTCTGTACTTGAAATCTGTACATTGTCTTCCACATTACCTTCTATTACTGTATCAATTTCTACACTGTCCTCTTTTTCACCAAAATAACAAAACTCAATTTCTTCACAAATATTCTTCATATCTAATTCAGATCCATGCAAAAGAGCACTGTTTAACTGTTTAAGCTTAAGTGCTGGACTTTTTGCATAATACAACCTTCTTACTAATTTCCTCATTTTATTATGATGCACTGCTAACATCCTAAAATGATGAAAAACACTCTGACATACTTTTCTAGAAAGACAAGCCAGTGAATGCCCATGCAAAACTGTGTTTTCTCTCACTCTGCAAGGATCTAAGTCTTGCAATATCTTCATTTTCTGTTTTAGACTTTTCTTACTATATGTACGTAAGAAATTACAAAGCAAATTGATTTAATCCTGCCGCACACTACAAATACTACTACACTTCCAAGTGTAGACTGGACCCTTAGTACGTCTCCCTAAAACTTCATCAGCTAACACCTCTTCTGCATCTCTAAACACAAGTTTCTCTTTTTCCATCGGACAACCGTCTTTCACCTCATATGCTCGACCACTGGTGTCAACTGCATGCACCAAAACATTCTCCTGGAAGTAACTCTCCTCATTAAAAATGGCTCAGAACTTGAACTATGCATCCATTCTCCAGAAAAAACTTCACAAAAATTACTCCGATTAATTATTCTTTTCCATCTACTGTTCGATTTGAAAACATCAATTGCCTTGTTAAGTATCCTAATTCTATTGATTACTAAAATAAATAATTTTTTCTTAACTTCAAAAGCCTGATCAACAATCTTCTCTACACTTTTCTTTTTCTTGTAAAAAGCAGCTCTCTGTTTACCTTTCTTAACATTTTTTAACAAATTTAAAACTACCCTATTGCGAAACATTCGTCTACCAATGTCCCTAAATTGATTTTGCCTTCTATTCCTATACATACTGTTCTCTCCTGCTCCAGTAGTAACATTTTTGGGGGGCCTCTCCTTCCTTTTCATATTTGCTCTCTCCTTCTGTATATTCAGATTCCCATTAACATTTTTTTTGATCTACATATGTTCCAAAAAAAAGATTTAGTTGTCTTACCAGGAGCTTTTTTTGTGTTCTTTGAAGTATTTGTTGTAGTGGAGTGCTTTAATTCTGTTGCTATTTTTGTTTTTTTCCGCTTCGCATCTTTCCTTCTCCTCTGCCTTGAGGGCATATTGCCTTAGTATGTAAATCTTGATTTCAATCTGTGGTAAAGAAAAAAATAACACATTATAAACCACTATTACCAAACAACAAAGCAATGACAATAAACAATATAACCACTACTTTACAACATATCTAAATATATACAACAGCAACTATGTAACTAGGAGTAAGACAGTGAAAAAGAGCTAGAGGGAGTAACACAAAGAGACAGAGAGAGTCAGACGAAGAAACAGGTAGAGGGAGTAAAACATATAGAAGGAGTAAGACAGAGAGAGTGTATAATATGTTGTAAGACAGAGAAAGGATGTAATAGGGAGAGGGAGTAAGTCAAACAAAGGGAGAAAGGGAGTAAGTCTGAAAAAGGGTGTAACAGGGTGTAAGACAGAGATAGGGTGTAAGAGGATGTAAGACAGAGAGAGGCTGTTAGAAGGGGAGAGGATGTAAAAGAGACTAAAAAAGAGAGAGCCTGTAAAAGGGGGAGAGAGAGTGTAAGTTTGAGAGAGGGTGTAAGAGGAAGTAAATCAGAGAGAGGATGAAACAAGGAGTAAGTCAGACAGAGGGTGTAACAGGAAGAGAGGAAAAGAATAGAAAAGTCAGAAAGAGGGAGAGAGAGTATAAAACATACAAAAGGTGTAATAGGGAGTAAGTCAGGGAGAGAATGTTACAGAGAGAAAGGTTGTAAGATGGAGTAAATCAGGAAGAGGATGAAAGAGAAAGTATGACTTAGAAATTTCTTTAAAAAAGAGAGAGAGGGAATAAATCAGAGACAGGGAGTAAGAGAAATTAAGTCAAAGAGAGAGTGTAAGAGAGTATAACACAGAGTCAGGATGTAAAAATAAATAAATAAGAGAAAGGGTGTTAGAAGGGGACAGGTGTAAAAATAGAGTAAGTCAGTAAGAGAATATAAGAGACTAATACATTCTTGATAATGCTTGGTATAGAAATGTTGGTGCATAAATGAATTGTATTTTGTAAATGAGTGAGGTTTCAGTAGTGTAATGAAATGCTTGTACATATGACCTGTGCTCTGTTTTTTAAATGTTATTTAAAAAAAGATTTCGGGCACATGAATTGATTTTACATTATGGACAAGGATTAGATAGTATCTGCATGATTTAAAAAATATATTAGCACATTTCACAATCATGTCAGCTGTTTTGTCTCAGATTAGTAAACAGATTGTGCAGATGAGGTGAGGCCTGTCCAGGGGTGCAGAGGAGGTGAGACCTGTGTCCAATAGTGCAATGGACAGGACTCACCTCCTCTGACCCCTAGACAAGCCTCACCTCCTCCGTGCCCCCTGGAAAAGCCTCAATGTATTAGATATAATAGATCATAACAAGATGCAGATGAGGTGACACTTGACCAGAGGTGCAGATGAGGTGAAGCCTGTCCTGGGGAGCAGAGGTGGTGAGGCCTGTGTCTAAGAGTGCAGTGGACTGGACTTCATGAAGCCTCTCCCCCACTGCACTCTTACACACAAGCCTCACCTCCTTTGCACCCCTGGACAGGCCTCTCTCCCACTACACTCTTGAACACAGGCCTCACATTCTCTGCATGCCTGTACAAGCCACACCTCATCTGCAACCCTGGACAGGCCTCACCTCATGTACACCCCTGGACAGGCCTCACCTCATCTGCACATTTTACTTCCTAATCTAAAAGAAACACAGGTGACATGATTGTGAAAGGTTCAAATATATTTATTTAATCATGCAGACACTATTTATTCTTTCAATTTTTTTTTCAAAGCCATTCATTTACCCCAAAATCGTTTTTTAAATAACATTTTAGAAACAGAGCACAGGTCCTATGTACAAGCATTCCATGTCACTACTGAAACCTCACTATTTCACAAAACACAATTCCTCTATCTTGCATATGTTGATATCAAGCATTATCAAAAAACATGACACAAACCAACAAGAAAGAAGCTCAATCTGCTTCCTAATCTGAGGTAACGCAGGTGAAATCATTGTGAAAGATTCAAATATATTTATTTGCCATTCATTTACCCCAAAATCGTTTTTTAAATAACATTTTAGAAACAGAGCACAGATCCTATGTACAAGCATTCAATTTCACTACTGAAACCTCACTATTTCACAAAAAACACAATTCCTCTATCTTGCATATGTTGATATCAAGCATTATCAAAAAACATGACACATACCAACAAGAAAGAAGCTCAATCTGCTTCCTAATCTGAGGTAACGCAGGTGACATGATTGTGAAAGATTCAAATATATTTATTTAAACATGCAGACACTATTTATTCCTGCACAAAAATGTAAAAGCCATTCATTTACCCCAAAATCGTTTTTTAAATAACATTTTAGAAACAGAGCGCAGGTCCTATGTACAAGCATTCCATGTCACTACTGAAACCTCACTATTTCACAAAATACAATTCCTCTATCTTGCATATGTTGATATCAAGCATTATCAAAAAACATGACACAAACCAACAAGAAAGAAGCTCAATCTGCTTCCTAATCTGAGGTAACGCAGGTGACATGATTGTGAACGATTCACATATATTTATTTAATCATGCAGACACTATTTATTCCTGCACAAAAATGTAAAAGCCATTCATTTACCCCAAAATCGTTTTTTAAATAACATTCTAGAAACAGAGCGCAGGTCCTATGTACAAGCATTCCATGTCACTACTGAAACCTCACTATTTCACAAAATACAATTCCTCTATCTTGCATATGTTGATATCAGGCATTATCAAAAAACATGACACAAACCAAAAAGAAAGAAGCTCAATCTGCTTCCTAATCTGAGGTAACGCAGGTGACATGATTGTGAAAGATTTAAATATATTTATTTAATCATGCAGACACTATTTATTCCTGCACAAAAATGTAAAAGCCATTCATTTACCCCAAAATCGTTTTTTAAATAACATTTTAGAAACAGAGCGCAGGTCCTATGTACAAGCATTCCATGTCACTACTGAAACCTCACTATTTCACAAAAACCAATTCCTCTATCTTGCATATGTTGAAAAGAAGCATTATCAAAAACATGACACAAACCAACAAGAAAGAAGCTCAATCTGCTTTCTAATCTGAGATAACGCAGGTGACATGATTGTGAAAGATTCAAATATATTTATTTAATCATGCAGACACTATTTATTCCTGCACAAAAATGTAAAAGCCATTCATTTACCCCCAAATCGTTTTTTAAATAACATTTTAGAAACAGAGCGCAGGTCCTATGTACAAGCATTCCATGTCACTATTGAAACCTCACTATTTCACAAAATACAATTCCTCTATGCAGAAAAATCTTTTTACCAAACATTATCAAAAAACATGACACAAAACAACATTAAGAAACCACAATCTGCTTCCAAATCTTCTCCATAGAGCATACAAGTCTATATCTATATTAAATGAATCATTACTCACCTTTACAAATGCTTTAGGAGATTGAGAACAGTGTCAGCCACACACACCAATTTTTCTTTAGCAGAGCAAAAGGTATGCACTCCAGACACTGCAACCATGACTGGCACCGAAAACCTCTAATTCTACACACATATGCCTCATGTCAATCAATCAAAACTCTTCCCTCATTATTTTCAAACCAACACCCTTCCCCCCTCAGCCCTTTCAACCTGTTCCCATAGCAACTCCCTCCTCACTGATCTCTCAGGTTCAAATGTTTATTCTACGATGTTGCAAATGAACTAAGCAAGGCTGTTTGACCTCTCAATATACCAGCTTATCCGGTACAATGTTTCTTTAAATGACTTTTTGTTAACCATTCAAATTACTCCTTTCACAGAACAGAACCATGCACCCTAACTTTCAGTTTTCAACTATCTAAATCCACCAATCATTGCTTGTGATTCAAGAGCAGTGAAACTCCACAGTTATTTTTTTGTAAACTCCTACTGTTCCAACTGCCATTTGATTCCCACACTTCATCTGACTGCACCAGAACCTTCTCTCACCATGTATTCTGTCTGGATTATTGGACATAGCTACATCCACTGGGCTCAAAGGTATGCAGCTATCAGAACTTTTCACAACCTTGATTTACCAAATGTGGACATCAAGTGGATTGGCCAGAGAGGATTGAGATGTCACCAATTGATACCATTGGTAAAAACCTTTTTGCATCTGCCACACCCTGACCTTATAATTGTGCACTGTGGTGGAAATGACTTGGGCACTTTGACTGGGGTAGGTCTGGCTATGCTTTTAAAGGACACCTTTGGTCAATTGATGGCACTTTTTCCACAAACTGCCTTGGTATATTCAAATATATGTCAAAGACAGAAATGGAAGTGGTCCAACCAATTTTGTCCACAATTTGAGAAAGCACTGAAACATGTGAATAAATCTGTTTCTGCTTACATGAGAGACTATGGATTGTGTTCAATATACAACAATAACCTGCATTACAACATGCGAGATATCTACAGAGGAGATGGTGTGCACTTCTCAGATGAGGGGAATCTACTTGTAGGTACGTAAATCAGCCACAGAACCCAAAAGCTCTTTTCAGGGCTACCCTACCTTTAATCAATCAAAATGATTATCTTACTCTAACTTTTTTCACTATTTTTCACCAAAGTATGCTCCCCGGAGCGCTCCCCGGTGTGCGTACTGGGCACTCCCCCCGCAAAATTAAAAAAATAATAATAATTTCTAGGCCTATATGGGCCTCATAAATCCCCCTCAGAAAACCTAGAGGGTCAGGGGGTGTCTACCGTGCCCCCTTTTACCCATTCCCAACGTTGTTTGTCCTCCATCTTGTTTCTCAATATTACCGAAACACAAAATGGCGGACTCCTGTAGCGCTGCCGGTGTCAGTACCGGGGCGCGCACCGGTAAGCGCCCCCAAAAACATTTTGGAAGTTAATTTACATAAAAACCACTGGACAGACTTTCACCAAATATAGAATAGACCCTACTACATACCAGTCCCTACCATTTTCCCAAATTTGGTGGAATTCCATTGAGACATTTTGGCTGTAGCCTTGTCTAAATATCCTGAGGTAAATTACATGACAAAAACACATATGAAAGTGCTAGAATTTACAACCAATTAAAATGTTACTTTCTTTTTGCACTTTTATGTGCTGACATTTGATTAGTTATATACATGAATATATATGAAAAATGAGAGGGAAACACAGACATTTTGACTTGTACAACCTGAGGTACATTTGGAAAGGATTTTCACTGAAAACTTCAATTGCTTTCACAAAGGTAAGTTGTTAATTTGTAAGGGGAACTATCTTGTGCACTTTAAGTTAATTAGGAAAAATGTTTACTGATAGTTATTTACTGTCCTTCTGTTATAGTTATAGATTGAGATAGGCTTCTCTGTTATAGTTATGGATTGAGTTAGGCTTCTCTGGTATAATTATAAATTTAATTAGGCTTCATCACATGCACTTTTTAATAGTTCTACTTCCTGCCTGAAACCATACACTGCCCAAAAATTACTTCACTGTTAAAAACTCAGAAGTACCTGTCTGAACTTAAACCCAACAGTACCCTAACTCTACTGATATAGTTATTTTCTATGCAATTTACAGAAAGAAAATGGAAGGAAAAGAACAATTCAATATTATTTCTTTCGAAGTAAAGGTTGAGAACAATCCAGAAGAATAAAAAGATGACTTGGATTTCATGGATGAGTCTGTGGACGAACAATGAATTGACTGTTTGCAAAAAATAGAATCATGCGATGAAAATTATGAAGAAATTCCAGACAGTCTAATGTTGGAAGTTTTATTAAATTTTGAAAAATCAGAAGAATAAATTTATATTTAATAATCAAAAATTGTTTTAGACATTATTCATTTTTATATGTAATTCATGAAGTAGTACCAAAATGATTATAATATAAAGTGAGACTTATAGTATACTATGCAACTTTTTTGTGTTACATAGTACGTTTGCTCATAGTTACTTCCTTTCTCCCACTATATTATCTCCAATGTGTATTTTACATCTCTTTTGCATCATAAGGGAGCAGGATACTACCTACCCATGATCCCCTAGGCCTTCTCAGGGAGTGCTTAAAGGATCTGTTTCTGCTTTCCTGACAGACTATGGTATGGATTCCATATACCACAAAACCTTCTGTAACAACATGCAAGATATCTACAGAGGAGACGGTGTACATTGAATTTAAGACTCTGCATTGGTACCTACATGTTGGTACTTAAATCACCCACACAACACAACAACTCTATTTAGAGCTACCCTACCTCTAAGCACTTTAAATTATTATTTTACTGTTTCACTTTGTTTCCACATGGTACGCTCCCCCCTACGCGTACCGGGCGCTCCCCCTGCGAAAATCGAAAAAAATATTTATTTATTTTTGCCCCGCGGGGCCCTTTCATGGCCCCCACATCAAACCTAGGGGGTCAGGGGGGTCTACCCTGCCCCCTTTTGGTCATTTCCCCCTTTGTTTTTGCCACCTCTTGTGTCTCAATCCTACCGAGGCACAAGATGGAGGCCGCTCCGGACTGTTTGGAATGTTGACAGACACCCGGGAGCCAATCAGCATTCTGCGCGTGAAGTCGCGTAGCGCGCCCGGTGCGCGTACCGGGGCGCGCTTATAGATTTATATATTTTTTTTAACCTAAATTTCTCAAAATCCACTGGAGCACATATCTTGAGACATAGCAAAGGCACATCGGGCTACCAGTCCCTACAATTTTGCCAGGTTTGGTGGAAATCCATTCAGACGTTCGGGCTAAAAGTGAGTCCAACCGCCCTATGGAAATTAACATGGGGAAAACATGTTTAGGGACCCCCCTTTTATCTCGAGCCCCCGCTTGGCGAATCCCCCCCAAACTTTCAGGTAAGGAGCGGAGCGCCGCGAGGCAAATGTGAGGAAAATTTCAGGCAGATTCCTCAACCGGCGCCAAAGTTATTCCCAATAGAATATTGCGAAATCCCTATACAAAATAATCCTAACTTTAACTACCTACTGGCGACCGTCAGTAGGTAATATATATATATATATATATATATATATTTATATATATATATATATATATATATATATATATATATATATATATATATATATATATATATATACAACAAAGTTTGCCCTGAAGCATGAAGATGCTACTCCACAAAAGAAAGTTCATCAGAACTATTTATTTTTCAAACCGGGTTGCACATCCAGATTATTTCAATCCCTTTCAGTCCCTTACGCGTTTCAGAGCTCCTGCTCTTTCATCAGAGGGGGAAAGCCACAGTCTCCGGTCTCTGCATGCTGCACTTGTACTCATTTGCATATTCCTTAATTGGCCCACCTGGGAGCCTCATGAGTGTGCCTCCTGGGTTTTGTAGTTCGTGCTGCAGAGCCTCTCCCATCGACTGCCTGCTGGCTATTATGAATGTTTTGAGCCCTCCAGTGGGCCTCCGAGTGTGAGCCCAGTTCGTGCTTTTAATTCCTTTGTGCTGCTGATAGGAATTCTAGTAGTTAGAAGCCTGCAGACCTTTGGTTCTTAGGCGGTGCATCTTCCACGGCCAGGCTGCCGTGTGAAAATCCAACAAAGTTTGCCCTGAAGCATGAAGACGCTACTCCACAAAAGAAAGTTCATCAGAACTATTTATTTTTCAAACCGGGTTGCACATCCAGATTATTTCAATCCCTTTCAGTCCCTTACGCGTTTCAGAGCTCCTGCTCTTTCATCAGAGGGGGAAAGCCACAGTCTCCGGTCTCTGCATGCTGCACTTGTACTCATTTGCATATTCCTTAATTGGCCCACCTGGGAGCCTCATGAGTGTGCCTCCTGGGTTTTGTAGTTCGTGCTGCAAAGCCTCTCCCATCGACTGCCTGCTGGCTATTATGAATGTTTTGAGCCCTCCAGTGGGCCTCCGAGTGTGAGCCCAGTTTGTGCTTTTAATTCCTTTGTGCTGCTGATTGGAATTCTAGTAGTTAGAAGCCTGCAGACCTTTGGTTCTTAGGCGGTGCATCTTCCACGGCCAGGCTGCCGTGTAAAAATCCAACAAAGTTTGCCCTGAAGCATGAAGACGCTACTCCACAAAAGAAAGTTCATCAGAACTATTTATTTTTCAAACCGGGTTGCACATCCAGATTATTTCAATCCCTTTCAGTCCCTTACGCGTTTCAGAGCTCCTGCTCTTTCATCAGAGGGGGAACGCCACAGTCTCCGGTCTCTGCATGCTGCACTTGTACTCATTTGCATATTCCTTAAATGGCCCACCTGGGAGCCTCATGAGTGTGCCTCCTGGGTTTTGTAGTTCGTGCTGCAGAGCCTCTCCCATCGACTGCCTGCTGGCTATTATGAATGTTTTGAGCCCTCCAGTGGGCCTCCGAGTGTGAGCCCAGTTCGTGCTTTTAATTCCTTTGTGCTGCTGATAGGAATTCTAGTAGTTAGAAGCCTGCAGACCTTTGGTTCTTAGGCGGTGCATCTTCCACGGCCAGGCTGCCGTGTCAAAATCCAACAACGTTTGCCCTGAAGCATGAAGACGCTACTCCACAAAAGAAAGTTCATCAGAACTATTTATTTTTCAAACCGGGTTGCACATCCAGATTATTTCAATCCCTTTCAGTCCCTTACGCGTTTCAGAGCTCCTGCTCTTTCATCAGAGGGGGAAAGCCACAGTCTCCGGTCTCTGCATGCTGCACTTGTACTCATTTGCATATTCCTTAATTGGCCCACCTGGGAGCCTCATGAGTGTGCCTCCTGGGTTTTGTAGTTCGTGCTGCAGAGCCTCTCCCATCGACTGCCTGCTGGCTATTATGAATGTTTTGAGCCCTCCAGTGGGCCTCCGAGTGTGAGCCCAGTTCGTGCTTTTAATTCCTTTGTGCTGCTGATAGGAATTATAGTAGCTAGAAGCCTGCAGACCTTTGGTTCTTAGGCGGTGCATCTTCCACGGCCAGGCTGCCGTGTAAAAATCCAACAAAGTTTGCCCTGAAGCATGAAGACGCTACTCCACAAAAGAAAGTTCATCAGAACTATTTATTTTTCAAACCGGGTTGCACATCCAGATTATTTCAATCCCTTTCAGTCCCTTACGCGTTTCAGAGCTCCTGCTCTTTCATCAGAGGGGAAAAGCCACAGTCTCCGGTCTCTGCATGCTGCACTTGTACTCATTTGCATATTCCTTAATTGGCCCACCTGGGAGCCTCATGAGTGTGCCTCCTGGGTTTTGTAGTTCGTGCTGCAGAGCCTCTCCCATCGACTGCCTGCTGGCTATTATGAATGTTTTGAGCCCTCCAGTGGGCCTCCGAGTGTGAGCCCAGTTCGTGCTTTTAATTCCTTTGTGCTGCTGATAGGAATTCTAGTAGTTAGAAGCCTGCAGACCTTTGGTTCTTAGGCGGTGCATCTTCCACGGCCAGGCTGCCGTGTAAAAATCCAACAAAGTTTGCCCTGAAGCATGAAGACGCTACTCCACAAAAGAAAGTTCATCAGAACTATTTATTTTTCAAACCGGGTTGCACATCCAGATTATTTCAATCCCTTTCAGTCCCTTACGCGTTTCAGAGCTCCTGCTCTTTCATCAGAGGGGGAAAGCCACAGTCTCCGGTCTCTGCATGCTGCACTTGTACTCATTTGCATATTCCTTAATTGGCCCACCTGGGAGCCTCATGAGTGTGCCTCCTGGGTTTTGTAGTTCGTGCTGCAGAGCCTCTCCCATCGACTGCCTGCTGGCTATTATGAATGTTTTGAGCCCTCCAGTGGGCCTCCGAGTGTGAGCCCAGTTCGTGCTTTTAATTCCTTTGTGCTGCTGATAGGAATTCTAGTAGTTAGAAGCCTGCAGACCTTTGGTTCTTAGGCGGTGCATCTTCCACGGCCAGGCTGCCGTGTAAAAATCCAACAAAGTTTGCCCTGAAGCATGAAGACGCTACTCCACAAAAGAAAGTTCATCAGAACTATTTATTTTTCAAACCGGGTTGCACATCCAGATTATTTCAATCCCTTTCAGTCCCTTACGCATTTCAGAGCACCTGCTCTTTCATCAGAGGGGGAAAGCCACAGTCTCCGGTCTCTGCATGCTGCACTTGTACTCATTTGCATATTCCTTAATTGGCCCACCTGGGAGCCTCATGAGTGTGCCTCCTGGGTTTTGTAGTTCGTGCTGCAGAGCCTCTCCCATCGACTGCCTGCTGGCTATTATGAATGTTTTGAGCCCTCCAGTGGGCCTCCGAGTGTTAGCCCAGTTCGTGCTTTTAATTCCTTTGTGCTGCTGATAGGAATTCTAGTAGTTAGAAGCCTGCAGACCTTTGGTTCTTAGGCGGTGCATCTTCCACGGCCAGGCTGCCGTGTCAAAATCCAACAACGTTTGCCCTGAAGCATGAAGACGCTACTCCACAAAAGAAAGTTCATCAGAACTATTTATTTTTCAAACCGGGTTGCACATCCAGATTATTTCAATCCCTTTCAGTCCCTTACGCGTTTCAGAGCTCCTGCTCTTTCATCAGAGGGGGAAAGCCACAGTCTCCGGTCTCTGCATGCTGCACTTGTACTCATTTGCATATTCCTTAATTGGCCCACCTGGGAGCCTCATGAGTGTGCCTCCTGTGTTTTGTAGTTCGTGCTGCAGAGCCTCTCCCATCGACTGCCTGCTGGCTATTATGAATGTTTTGAGCCCTCCAGTGGGCCTCCGAGTGTGAGCCCAGTTCGTGCTTTTAATTCCTTTGTGCTGCTGATAGGAATTCTAGTAGCTAGAAGCCTGCAGACCTTTGGTTCTTAGGCGGTGCATCTTCCACGGCCAGGCTGCCGTGTAAAAATCCAACAAAGTTTGCCCTGAAGCATGAAGACGCTACTCCACAAAAGAAAGTTCATCAGAACTATTTATTTTTCAAACCGGGTTGCACATCCAGATTATTTCAATCCCTTTCAGTCCCTTACGCGTTTCAGAGCTCCTGCTCTTTCATCAGAGGGGAAAAGCCACAGTCTCCGGTCTCTGCATGCTGCACTTGTACTCATTTGCATATTCCTTAATTGGCCCACCTGGGAGCCTCATGAGTGTGCCTCCTGGGTTTTGTAGTTCGTGCTGCAGAGCCTCTCCCATCGACTGCCTGCTGGCTATTATGAATGTTTTGAGCCCTCCAGTGGGCCTCCGAGTGTGAGCCCAGTTCGTGCTTTTAATTCCTTTGTGCTGCTGATAGGAATTCTAGTAGTTAGAAGCCTGCAGACCTTTGGTTCTTAGGCGGTGCATCTTCCACGGCCAGGCTGCCGTGTAAAAATCCAACAAAGTTTGCCCTGAAGCATGAAGACGCTACTCCACAAAAGAAAGTTCATCAGAACTATTTATTTTTCAAACCGGGTTGCACATCCAGATTATTTCAATCCCTTTCAGTCCCTTACGCGTTTCAGAGCTCCTGCTCTTTCATCAGAGGGGGAAAGCCACAGTCTCCGGTCTCTGCATGCTGCACTTGTACTCATTTGCATATTCCTTAATTGGCCCACCTGGGAGCCTCATGAGTGTGCCTCCTGGGTTTTGTAGTTCGTGCTGCAGAGCCTCTCCCATCGACTGCCTGCTGGCTATTATGAATGTTTTGAGCCCTCCAGTGGGCCTCCGAGTGTGAGCCCAGTTCGTGCTTTTAATTCCTTTGTGCTGCTGATAGGAATTCTAGTAGTTAGAAGCCTGCAGACCTTTGGTTCTTAGGCGGTGCATCTTCCACGGCCAGGCTGCCGTGTAAAAATCCAACAAAGTTTGCCCTGAAGCATGAAGACGCTACTCCACAAAAGAAAGTTCATCAGAACTATTTATTTTTCAAACCGGGTTGCACATCCAGATTATTTCAATCCCTTTCAGTCCCTTACGCATTTCAGAGCACCTGCTCTTTCATCAGAGGGGGAAAGCCACAGTCTCCGGTCTCTGCATGCTGCACTTGTACTCATTTGCATATTCCTTAATTGGCCCACCTGGGAGCCTCATGAGTGTGCCTCCTGGGTTTTGTAGTTCGTGCTGCAGAGCCTCTCCCATCGACTGCCTGCTGGCTATTATGAATGTTTTGAGCCCTCCAGTGGGCCTCCGAGTGTTAGCCCAGTTCGTGCTTTTAATTCCTTTGTGCTGCTGATAGGAATTCTAGTAGTTAGAAGCCTGCAGACCTTTGGTTCCTAGGCGGTGCATCTTCCACGGCCAGGCTGCTGTGTAAAAATCCAACAAAGTTTGCCCTGAAGCATGAAGACGCTACTCCACAAAAGAAAGTTCATCAGAACTATTTATTTTTCAAACCGGGTTGCACATCCAGATTATTTCAATCCCTTTCAGTCCCTTACGCGTTTCAGAGCTCCTGCTCTTTCATCAGAGGGGGAAAGCCACAGTCTCCGGTCTCTGCATGCTGCACTTGTACTCATTTGCATATTCCTTAATTGGCCCACCTGGGAGCCTCATGAGTGTGCCTCCTGGGTTTTGTAGTTCGTGCTGCAGAGCCTCTCCCATCGACTGCCTGCTGGCTATTATGAATGTTTTGAGCCCTCCAGTGAGCCTCCGAGTGTGAGCCCAGTTCGTGCTTTTAATTCCTTTGTGCTGCTGATAGGAATTCTAGTAGTTAGAAGCCTGCAGACCTTTGGTTCTTAGGCGGTGCATCTTCCACGGCCAGTGTGCCGTGTAAAAATCCAACAAAGTTTGCCCTGAAGCATGAAGACGCTACTCCACAAAAGAAAGTTCATCAGAACTATTTATTTTTCAAACCGGGTTGCACATCCAGATTATTTCAATCCCTTTCAGTCCCTTACGCGTTTCAGAGCTCCTGCTCTTTCATCAGAGGGGGAAAGCCACAGTCTCCGATCTCTGCATGCTGCACTTTTACTCATTTGCATATTCCTTAATTGGCCCACCTGGGAGCCTCATGAGTGTGCCTCCTGGGTTTTGTAGTTCGTGCTGCAGAGCCTCCCCCATCGACTGCCTGCTGGCTATTATGAATGTTTTGAGCCCTCCAGTGGGCCCCGAGTGTGAGCCCAGTTCGTGCTTTTAATTCCTTTGTGCTGCTGATAGGAATTCTAGTAGTTAGAAGCCTGCAGACCTTTGGTTCTTAGGCGGTGCATCTTCCACGGACAGGCTGCCGTGTAAAAATCCAACAAAGTTTGCCCTGAAGCATGAAGACGCTACTCCACAAAAGAAAGTTCATCAGAACTATTTATTTTTCAAACCGGGTTGCACATCCAGATTATTTCAATCCCTTTCAGTCCCTTACGCGTTTCAGAGCTCCTGCTCTTTCATCAGAGGGGGAAAGCCACAGTCTCCGGTCTCTGCATGCTGCACTTGTACTCATTTGCATATTCCTTAATTGGCCCACCTGGGAGCCTCATGAGTGTGCCTCCCGGGTTTTGTAGTTCGTGCTGCAGAGCCTCTCCCATCGACTGCCTGCTGGCTATTATGAATGTTTTGAGCCCTCCAGTAGGCCTCCGAGTGTGAGCCCAGTTCGTGCTTTTAATTCCTTTGTGCTGCTGATAGGAATTCTAGTAGTTAGAAGCCTGCAGACCTTTGGTTCTTAGGCGGTGCATCTTCCACGGCCAGGCTGCCGTGTAAAAATCCAACAAAGTTTGCCCTGAAGCATGAAGACGCTACTCCACAAAAGAAAGTTCATCAGAACTATTTATTTTTCAAACCGGGTTGCACATCCAGATTATTTCAATCCCTTTCAGTCCCTTACGCGTTTCAGAGCTCCTGCTCTTTCATCAGAGGGGGAAAGCCACAGTCTCCGGTCTCTGCATGCTGCACTTATACTCATTTGCATATTCCTTAATTGGCCCACCTGGGAGCCTCATGAGTGTGCCTCCTGGGTTTTGTAGTTCGTGCTGCAGAGCCTCTCCCATCGACTGCCTGCTGGCTATTATGAATGTTTTGAGCCCTCCAGTGGGCCTCCGAGTGTGAGCCCAGTTCGTGCTTTTAATTCCTTTGTGCTGCTGATAGGAATTCTAGTAGTTAGAAGCCTGCAGACCTTTGGTTCTTAGGCGGTGCATCTTCCACGGCCAGGCTGCCGTGTAAAAATCCAACAAAGTTTGCCCTGAAGCATGAAGACGCTACTCCACAAAAGAAAGTTCATCAGAACTATTTATTTTTCAAACCGGGTTGCACATCCAGATTATTTCAATCCCTTTCAGTCCCTTACGCATTTCAGAGCTCCTGCTCTTTCATCAGAGGGGGAAAGCCACAGTCTCCGGTCTCTGCATGCTGCACTTGTACTCATTTGCATATTCCTTAATTGGCCCACCTGGGAGCCTCATGAGTGTGCCTCCTGGGTTTTGTAGTTCGTGCTGCAGAGCCTCTCCCATCGACTGCCTGCTGGCTATTATGAATGTTTTGAGCCCTCCAGTGGGCCTCCGAGTGTTAGCCCAGTTCGTGCTTTTAATTCCTTTGTGCTGCTGATAGGAATTCTAGTAGTTAGAAGCCTGCAGACCTTTGGTTCTTAGGCGGTGCATCTTCCACTGCCAGGCTGCCGTGTAAAAATCCAACAAAGTTTGCCCTGAAGCATGAAGACGCTACTCCACAAAAGAAAGTTCATCAGAACTATTTATTTTTCAAACCGGGTTGCACATCCAGATTATTTCAATCCCTTTCAGTCCCTTACGCGTTTCAGAGCTCCTGCTCTTTCATCAGAGGGGGAAAGCCACAGTCTCCGGTCTCTGCATGCTGCACTTGTACTCATTTGCATATTCCTTAATTGGCCCACCTGGGAGCCTCATGAGTGTGCCTCCTGGGTTTTGTAGTTCGTGCTGCAGAGCCTCTCCCATCGACTGCCTGCTGGCTATTATGAATGTTTTGAGCCATCCAGTGGGCCTCCGAGTGTGAGCCCAGTTCGTGCTTTTAATTCCT
The DNA here is from genome assembly GCF_964263255.1 of Lissotriton vulgaris. Classification (NCBI taxonomy): domain Eukaryota; kingdom Metazoa; phylum Chordata; class Amphibia; order Caudata; family Salamandridae; genus Lissotriton; species Lissotriton vulgaris. The sequence goes on from NW_028241266.1 coordinate 41,066, forward strand.
TTGTGCTGCTGATAGGAATTCTAGTAGTTAGAAGCCTGCAGACCTTTGGTTCTTAGGCGGTGCATCTTCCACGGCCAGGCTGCCGTGTAAAAATCCAACAAAGTTTGCCCTGAAGCATGAAGACGCTACTCCACAAAAGAAAGTTCATCAGAACTATTTATTTTTCAAACCGGGTTGCACATCCAGATTATTACAATCCCTTTCAGTCCCTTACGCGTTTCAGAGCTCCTGCTCTTTCATCAGAGGGGGAAAGCCACAGTCTCCGGTCTCTGCATGCTGCACTTGTACTCATTTGCATATTCCTTAATTGGCCCACCTGGGAGCCTCATGAGTGTGCCTCCTGGGTTTTGTAGTTCGTGCTGCAGAGCCTCTCCCATCGACTGCCTGCTGGCTATTATGAATGTTTTGAGCCCTCCAGTGGGCCTCCGAGTGTGAGCCCAGTTCGTGCTTTTAATTCCTTTGTGCTGCTGATAGGAATTCTAGTAGTTAGAAGCCTGCAGACCTTTGGTTCTTAGGCGGTGCATCTTCCACGGCCAGGCTGCCGTGTAAAAATCCAACAAAGTTTGCCCTGAAGCATGAAGACGCTACTCCACAAAAGAAAGTTCATCAGAACTATTTATTTTTCAAACCGGGTTGCACATCCAGATTATTTCAATCCCTTTCAGTCCCTTACGCATTTCAGAGCTCCTGCTCTTTCATCAGAGGGGGAAAGCCACAGTCTCCGGTCTCTGCATGCTGCACTTGTACTCATTTGCATATTCATTAATTGGCCCACCTGGGAGCCTCATGAGTGTGCCTCCTGGGTTTTGTAGTTCGTGCTGCAGAGCCTCTCCCATCGACTGCCTGCTGGCTATTATGAATGTTTTGAGCCCTCCAGTGGGCCACCGAGTGTGAGCCCAGTTCGTGCTTTTAATTCCTTTGTGCTGCTGATAGGAATTCTAGTAGTTAGAAGCCTGCAGACCTTTGGTTCTTAGGCGGTGCATCTTCCACGGCCAGGCTGCCGTGTAACAATCCAAAAAAGTTTGCCCTGAAGCATGAAGACGCTACTCCACAAAAGAAAGTTCATCAGAACAGGCTTTCCTCCTCTGATGAAAGAGCAGGAGCTCTGAAACGCGTAAGGGACTGAAAGGGATTGAAATAATCTGGATGTGCAACCCGGTTTGAAAAATAAATAGTTCTGATGAACTTTCTTTTGTGGAGTAGCGTCTTCATGCTTCAGGGCAAACTTTGTTGGATTTTTACACGGCAGCCTGGCCGTGGAAGATGCACCGCCTAAGAACCAAAGGTCTGCAGGCTTCTAACTACTAGAATTCCTATCAGCAGCACAAAGGAATTAAAAGCACGAACTGGGCTCACACTCAGAGGCCCACTGGAGGGCTCAAAACATTCATAATAGCCAGCAGGCAGTCGATGGGAGAGGCTCTGCAGCACGAACTAGAAAACCCAGGAGGCACACTCATGAGGCTCACAGGTGGGCCAATTAAGGAATATGCAAATGAGTACAAGTGCAGCATGCAGAGACCGGAGACTGTGGCTTTCCCCCTCTGATGAAAGAGCAGGAGCTCTGAAACGCGTAAGGGACTGAAAGGGATTGAAATAATCTGGATGTGCAACCCGGTTTGAAAAATAAATAGTTCTGATGAACTTTCTTTTGTGGAGTAGCGTCTTCATGCTTCAGGGCAAACTTTGTTGGATTTTTACACGGCAGCCTGGCCGTGGAAGATGCACCGCCTAAGAACCAAAGGTCTGCAGGCTTCTAACTACTAGAATTCCTATCAGCAGCACAAAGGAATTAAAAGCACGAACTGGGCTCACACTCGGAGGCCCACTGGAGGGCTTAAAACATTCATATTAGCCAGCAGGCAGTCGATGGGAGAGGCTCTGCAGCACGAATTACAAAACCCAGGAGGCACACTCATGAGGCTCCCAGGTGGGCCAATTAAGGAATATGCAAATGAGTACAAGTGCAGCACGCAGAGACCGGAGACTGTGGCTTTCCCCCTCTGATGAAAGAGCAGGAGCTCTGAAACGCGTAAGGGACTGAAAGGGATTGATATAATCCGGATGTGCAACCCGGTTTGAAAAATAAATAGTTCTGATGAACTTTCTTTTGTGGAGTAGCGTCTTCATGCTTCAGGGCAAACTTTGTTGGATTTTTACACGGCAGCCTGGCCGTGGAAGATGCACCGCCTAAGAACCAAAGGTCTGCAGGCTTCTAACTACTAGAATTCCCATCAGCAGCATAAAGGAATTAAAAGCACGAACTGGGCTCACACTCGGAGGCCCACTGGAGGGCTCAAAACATTCATAATAGCCAGCAGGCAGTCGATGGGAGAGTCTCTGCAGCACGAACTACAAAACCAAGGAGGCACACTCATGAGGCTCCCAGGTGGGCCAATTAAGGAATATGCAAATGAGTACAAGTGCAGCATGCAGAGACCGGATACTGTGGCTTTCCCCCTCTGATGAAAGAGCAGGAGCTCTGAAACGCGTAAGGGACTGAAAGGGATTGAAATAATCTGGATGTGCAACCCGGTTTGAAAAATAAATAGTTCTGATGAACTTTCTTTTGTGGAGTAGCGTCTTCATGCTTCAGGGCAAACTTTGTTGGATTTTTACACGGCAGCCTGGCCGTGGAAGATGCACCGCCTAAGATCCAAAGGTCTGCAGGCTTCTAACTACTAGAATTCCTATCAGCAGCACAAAGGAATTAAAAGCACGAACTGGGCTCACACTCGGAGGCCCACTGGAGGGCTCAAAACATTCATAATAGCCAGCAGGCAGTCGATGGGAGAGGCTCTGCAGCACGAACTACAAAACCCAGGAGGCACACTCATGAGGCTCCCAGGTGGGCCAATTAAGGAATATGCAAATGAGTACAAGTGCAGCATGCAGAGACCGGAGACTGTGGCTTTCCCCCTCTGATGAAAGAGCAGGAGCTCTGAAATGCGTAAGGGACTGAAAGGGATTGAAATAATCTGGATGTGCAACCCGGTTTGAAAAATAAATAGTTCTGATGAACTTTCTTTTGTGGAGTAGCGTCTTCATGCTTCAGGGCAAACTTTGTTGGATTTTTACACGGCAGCCTGGCCGTGGAAGATGCACCGCCTAAGAACCAAAGGTCTGCAGGCTTCTAACTACTAGAATTCCTATCAGCAGCACAAAGGAATTAAAAGCACGAACTGGGCTCACACTCAGAGGCCCACTGGAGGGCTCAAAACATTCATAATAGCCAGCAGGCAGTCGATGGGAGAGGCTCTGCAGCACGAACTACAAAACCCAGGAGGCACACTCATGAGGCTCCCAGGTGGGCCAATTAAGGAATATGCAAATGAGTACAAGTGCAGCATGCAGAGACCAGAGACTGTGGCTTTCCCCCTCTGATGAAAAGCAGGAGCTCTGAAACGCGTAAGGGACTGAAAGGGATTGAAATAATCTGGATGTGCAACCTGGTTTGAAAAATAAATAGTTCTGATGAACTTTCTTTTGTGGAGTAGCGTCTTCATGCTTCAGGGCAAACTTTGTTGGATTTTTACACCGCAGCCTGGCCGTGGAAGATGCACCGCCTAAGAACCTAAGGTCTGCAGGCTTCTAACTACTAGTATTCCTATCAGCAGCACAAAGGAATTAAAAGCACGAACTGGGCTCACACTCGGAGGCCCACTGGAGGGCTCAAAACATTCATAATAGCCAGCAGGCAGTCGATGGGAGAGGCTCTGCAGCACGAACTACAAAACCCAGGAGGCACACTCATGAGGCTCCCAGGTGGGCCAATTAAGGAATATGCAAATGAGTACAAGTGCAGCGTGCAGAGACCGGAGACTGTGGCTTTCCCCCTCTGATGAAAGAGCAGGAGCTCTGAAACGCGTAAGGGACTGAAAGGGATTGAAATAATCTGGATGTGCAACCCGGTTTGAAAAATAAATAGTTCTGATGAACTTTCTTTTGTGGAGTAGCGTCTTCATGCTTCAGGGCAAACTTTGTTGGATTTTTACACGGCAGCCTGGCCGTCGAAGATGCACCGCCTAAGAACCAAAGGTCTGCAGGCTTCTAACTACTAGAATTCCTATCAGCAGCAAAAAGGAATTAAAAGCACGAACTGGGCTCACACTCGGAGGCCCACTGGAGGGCTCAAAACATTCATAATAGCCAGCAGGCAGTCGATGGGAGAGGCTCTGCAGCACGAACTACAAAACCCAGGAGGCACACTCATGAGGCTCCCAGGTGGGCCAATTAAGGAATATGCAAATGAGTACAAGTGCAGCATGCAGAGACCGGAGACTGTGGCTTTCCCCCTCTGATGAAAGAGCAGGAGCTCTGAAACGCGTAAGGGACTGAAAGGGATTGAAATTATCTGGATGTGCAACCCGGTTTGAAAAATAAATAGTTCTGATGAACTTTCTTTTGTGGAGTAGCGTCTTCATGCTTCAGGGCAAACTTTGTTGGATTTTTACACTGCAGCCTGGCCGTGGAAGATGCACCGCCTAAGAACCAAAGGTCTGCAGGCTTCTAACTACTAGAATTCCTATCAGCAGCACAAAGGAATTAAAAGCATGAACTGGGCTCACACTCGGAGGCCCACTGGAGGGCTCAAAACATTCATAATAGCCAGCAGGCAGTCGATGGGAGAGGCTCTGCAGCACGAACTACAAAACCCAGGAGGCACACTCATGAGGCTCCCAGGTGGGCCAATTAAGGAATATGCAAATGAGTACAAGTGCAGCATGCAGAGACCGGAGACTGTGGCTTTCCCCCTCTGATGAAAGAGCAGGAGCTCTGAAACGCGTAAGGGACTGAAAGGGATTGAAATAATCTGGATGTGCAACCCGGTTTGAAAAATAAATAGTTCTGATGAACTTTCTTTTGTGGAGTAGCGTCTTCATGCTTCAGGGCAAACTTTGTTGGATTTTTACACGGCAGCCTGGCCGTGGAAGATGCACCGCCTAAGAACCAAAGGTCTGCAGGCTTCTAACTACTAGAATTCCTATCAGCAGCACAAAGGAATTAAAAGCACGAACTGGGCTCACACTCGGAGGCCCACTGGAGGGCTCAAAACATTCATAATAGCCAGCAGGCAGTCGATGGGAGAGGCTCTGCAGCACGAACTACAAAACCCAGGAGGCACACTCATGAGGCTCCCAGGTGGGCCAATTAAGGAATATGCAAATGAGTACAAGCGCAGCATGCAGAGACCGGAGACTGTGGCTTTCCCCCTCTGATGAAAGAGCAGGAGCTCTGAAACGCGTAAGGGACTGAAAGGGATTGAAATAATCTGGATGTGCAACCCGGTTTGAAAAATAAATAGTTCTGATGAACTTTCTTTTGTGGAGTAGCGTCTTCATGCTTCAGGGCAAACTTTGTTGGATATATATATATATATATATATATATATATATATATATATTACCTACTGGCGGTCGCCAGTAGGTATATATAGTTAGGATTTTTTCTCTATGGGATTTTTGAAAATTCTATGTCTAATAACTTTGGCGTTTGTGGACGGAATTGGCTGAAATTTTCAGGAAAATGGAACATTTTGTTTCTGAGCAGCCCCTGTCAATTTGGGGGGGTTTCATCAAGGGGGGGCCGAGAAAAAAGGGGGGTCCCAAAACGCGTTTTTCCCATGTTAATTTCCATAGGGCGGTTGGCCTCACTTTTAGCTCGAACGGCTGAATGGATTTGCACGAAACTTGGCAAAATTGTAGGGACTGTTAGCCTGATGTGCCTTTGCTAGGTCTCAATATATGTGCTCCAGTGGTTTTTGAGTAATTTAGGTTCAAAGAAAGATATATATTTGGGCGGAGCCTAACCACACATCTGATCTGATTGGCTGTCAGCACTTCATCCAAGAAGTGTTGGCAGCCATCTTGGGACCAATATACATGATAGCACCTCATTAAAAAGCATTGTAGTTAATAGAGGGTTTTAGGACTTTAGTTACATTATAAATCATTTGTTGATGGTACCATACTCGTTTTAGGAATTGTGGTGGGTTCTAAGGTGATTTTACCATGTGAAAAAACCTTCTGCTGTGATATCATGAATATTGTTTGAAAGAAAACGAATATCTCATGATTTTCCCACAGTGGTTTGGAAGGGGATCTATAAGCTAAACTGAAAGCATATTTTCTGTAAATTCACATTATCTTTCTCAGTCATGTGAAAATGAAGTCTGACATTCTCAGTAAAACATGTACATCCAACAAGGACAGAGACTGTCAGTTGATTCCTTTGTGTTCTACTGCAGCCTCCTAGAGTGTTCTAAAGAACAACTAGAGCGCTAACAGTCCTACTTATTACAAAGGTATGGCACACCTGAAGCCATCTTGATTGGAATAAAGTGGTAACTCTTAAAACATTTAATTTAAAAAGAAACAACATGAGGGGGTATATTTTGCCATATGAGTTATGATTAGTGCTGCAGAAAGAAAAATTAGGGCACATTTTGAGTGACTTCCCAAACCCTCTTCAATTTCATTAAAAAATTCTGACATACAGTCTCCCAAGATGGCCACCAGAGACAAAAGAGCCTAAATGTAGCCCAAATATCACCCAGATGTACCCCAAGTATAGCCCAATGACAGAATGTCCCAGAGTGTTCTAAAGAACAACTAGAGCGCTAACAGTCTTACTTATGACAAAAGTATGGCACACCAGAAGCCATCTTGATTGGAATGAAGTGGTAAGTCTGAAAACACTCAATTTAAAAAGGAACAACATGAGGGGGTTAATTTTGCCATAGAAAGTATGATTAGTGCTTCAGAAAGAAAAATTAGGGATCATTTTGAGTGACTTCTCAAATCCTCTTCTATTTCATTAAAAAAATTCTGACATGCAGACAGAAACATGCACTTTGAATACCAGCAGCAGACGTCCCTGGTGAGCAGTAGCTTTACTACAGTGATCTAATGTGCAACTAGAGTGCTAACATTCAGAATTTATGGCAAATGTGTGACACATCTGAATGCCTTCTTGATGGAACCAAAGTAAACAAGCATTGAAAATGCAATAGATCTCGCCCTCGTTTAAGTTAAAGCCATTCTGTTTGTAATGAGGTGGCTTTTTAGCTTTGCTTTTATTAGTGTTTTTTCAACTTTCATGTAAATAACATGCATCTGTATGCATATAAGTATATGTATGCATGCATTTATGTTTGTATTTATATAGATATACAGATGATATATGTTTATATATGTATGTATATATATATATTCACTGAAAAAACCATAGGCTATAGACCATATATAGTTAGGAATTAGCATTTACAAAAACTTGAAAATTCACTGAAAAAACCATAGGTTATAGACCATATATAGTTAGGAATTAGCATTTACAAAACCTTGAAAATTCACTGAAAAAACCATAGGTTATAGACCATATATAGTTAGGAATTCGCATTTACAAAACCTTATTTTACTCACACAAAACCATTGAAATTCCATATATAGTTAGTTGCACTAACTATATATCGCGCACCCGCAATCCACTGCTGATGATGTCACATATTACATCATTCATGACATGGTCAGTGACATCACTGATGACATCACTGATGACATCTCAAATGACATCACTGATGACATCTCAAATGACATCACTGATGACATCACTGATGACATCTCATTTGACATTACTGATCACATCACTGATGATATCATTCATGTGATAATACGATGAACCTCTTCAGACTCTAATATAACCTTAGATACAATCAGTGTAAACAGACACTCACAGACTGTCACTCATCCATGGAGTTACTCACACACCTAGTCAGTCATGCAAAGAATCAATCACACCTCCATTTCCTCAACTATACAGTTATACAAACTTTACTTATTCAAACATATACTAACACATATTTACTCTCTTATACAATCCCTGATACAAGTTCACAATGATCCATACAGCCACTCACACATTCACTGGCTCTTATGCACAGTTATTTATATATGTCAACTCTCACATGTACTGTGTTTTACATATGTACTTACTTTGACATGTAGCACTGAGATATCCATTCACTCACCAATACACTCATGCACACAGTCAACCGCCCATACAGCTGTTTCCACATGCACTTTTGAAACCACACATCTAGTGAATCAACTGCTCACACATCTATGCACAGAGTCATACACCTCCCAGCCACCCACACACACACTCAGTCTCCCATACAAATACTTGGGCAACCAATCAATAACCCATATAGTTACTCATATAGCTACTTATCAACACATGCAACAGTTTACAGAACAACAGACATAATGATGCACAAATTAAGACAGTTTAGTCACTAACCCATGCACTTAGTGAGACACATTTAATCACTCACTCATACAGTCAGTCATGCACCTACTAAATCCTTCATCCAGACACTTATACATCCACTCATTCTTCAATATGTAAGACATATTTTAACTTTACAGAAACATACAGTCACTGGATGTTGTCATCAGTGATGTCATCAGTGATGTCATTTGAGATGTCATCAGTGATGTCATCAGTGATGTCACTGACCATGTCATGAATGATGTGATATGTGACATCATCAGCAGTGGATTGCGGGTGCGCGATATATAGTTAGTGCAACTAACTATATATGGAATTTCAATGGTTTTGTGTGAGTAAAATAAGGTTTTGTAAATGCGAATTCCTAACTATATATGGTCTATAACCTATGGTTTTTTCAGTGAATATATATATATATATATATATATATATATATATTACCTACTGGCGATCGCCAGTAGGTATATATAGTTAGGATTTTTTCTCTATGGAACTTTTAAAAATTCTATGTCTAATAAATTTGGCGTTTGTGGACGGAATCGGCTGAAATTTTCAGGAAAATGGCACATTTTGTTTCCGAGCAGCCCCTGAAAATTTGGGGGGGTTTCGCCAAGGGGGAGGCCGAGAAAAAAGGGGGGTCCCAAAACGCGTTTTTCCCATTCATTTTTCCATAGGGCTTTTGGCCTCACTTTTAGCTCGAACGGCTGAATGGATTTACACAAAACTTGGCAAAATTATAGGGACTGTTAGCCCGATGTGCCTTTGCTGGGTCTCAATATATGTGCTCCAGTGGATTTCGAGAAATTAACGTTTAAAAAACAGATATATCTGTGACAGAGTCCCGGATAGCGCTCCAGATCGCGTACTTTTCGCGTAACGGAGCTTTGCGAAGCGAAGCTGATTGGCTCTCCGGTGTCTGTCAACATTCTAAACAGTCCGGTGCGGCCGCCATCTTGTCTCTCGGTAGGATCGAGAGACAAGAGGAGGAGAAAAACGAAGGGGGAGTTTAATGAAAGGGGGCAAGGTAGACCCCTCTTGACCCCCTAGGAATGATGTTGGGGTTATTAAAGGGTCCCGTGGGGCCAATAAAAAAAAAAAAAAAAATTCGCGGTAGAAGCGCTTCCCGGTTCGCGAACCGGGTCGCAAACTGGTAGCGAAATGGGAATTCGCCATTTTGTGTTTCGATTTAATTAAATTATAAGATGGAGGAAAAACAATGTGAGAAATGGGTATAAGGGGGTACGGGAGACGTATCCTGACCCCCTATGTTTTCTGAGGGTGGTTGAGGAGGCTCATATATGTTGATACTTGTCTTCTACCAGCTGCGCGTGAGCGTTTTTTTTTTTTTTTGCTGCGTGACTTCTGTTGACGTTCGATTCGAAGGAAATCAGGAAGTGTTGACCGCCATTTTGACACTGCGAGTAAATATATTGTTAAAAATAATTGTTATAAATTAATCCGTATTGATAAACATTGTCTGCGCCATCTTGCTTTTTTTCCAATGCCACACTTTTGTCGTGCACGGCAGCCATTTTAGATGCCTTGACCAGACCCACTCTCTGCACGCCGCCGATCCTCAGCATGGCTCCCCACCCTCGCAAGCATCTCCCCCTTGCACTGGTCACCCACGCTCTCTCTCTCATGTATGGGCCATAAACCTCCTCCCATATGCGCTGCTCTTCCCTGAGAATCACACCCCGTGCTGAGGAAAATTCAGCCCAGATTACAACCGATGCCCAGGCTGCTGGCACAAGACGCCACTTAGTTCCCATCTTGAACGGTTACCAAATAAAGAGACGGGCGCTGGAAGCAGGAACACAAGAACAGAGTTTTATTTCTCATGAGGAGAGCTTGTCATTTCACTCTACATATCATACAAGTACCACTCAGCCCCCCGGCCCCCTAATCCTGAGGCAGAATTGCCACTGCAACTAAGGACTTAAACTCCTGCAAAGAACACCATGTAACATTTAATATCATTTACCACCAATGTTTTCATATATCAGTGTTGCTGAACTCACTCAGTGAAATGTCGCTCATTTCATTAAATCACTTTTAAAGCATGCCTTATAACAATGCACCCAATCCTATGTGGAAGTGCTTATATTAAACATGACATTGCTTTAATCAGGATAGACAAAGAAATGACACAGTGATGTAAAAGTTTCTGAAAGAAATGCCAAGAACGTCCCATGTGAAAGTGAATTTTATCTGGCAATTTTTTTCTTTTCCTTCTCATGAAATGAAAGTTTGTGCCAGGTTCGTTACCTGCCTCATCTGCAAAAAAAAAACTCTCGAGAGGGACCGAAAAAAAATATAGCTATGGTAATCATACCATGCATCGGCAGGTGGCACCCTCTTAATTATTCTAAAGCACAACTTCGAGATTTGGTGGATAACCCCCGACCGGCAAAAACATCCACCAATGACTTAGCAATAAGTGAGTCAGAGGCAAGGGAAACGGTCCCAAATCTGCAAAAGAACTTTGGGCAGATGAGATTGACTTGTGTAGCATGTGGAAAATTAATTTCATGCGGAGAGATGAGTATTACTTTAATAAATAGATCATATGAAAATCATCAATGTCCAAAACGTCCTAGAAAGTAATTTTTGTCATTTTTGGGGAAGAGAGATAACCTACAGTGGTACGGGGTCGTTTTCGTTCGTACTAGGGGGGCCAGGTGACATTCCTTCGGGGTGGCTTAGGGGCATTTAAAACAACTTCCCTGATACAGGTAGCATATAAAGTAGAGGCTAAATACCAGGATCTTTATCGATTGCTTTATGCTGTACAAAAATGAAAAATACATACAACAAACCTGGACCATTCATATTTTCAATGTTTCTGCGTACTATACTTTTTAACCCTTAACTAATTGAGCTGCTTCATTTCACCTGCTTTTAAAAAAAAAAAAAAAAAAAAAAATCGGAAACAGTGGCCATTTATTCGAAACTTACCAATCTACGCGTTACAACTACGTTTGCTTTTTCAAAAACTTTTAATAAAAATGTTGGTGCCCAAATACGGGCCTACAACCCCGTGGGCCAGCCACGGAGCAGGCTGGAACTGTAAATGGGGGGGGGGGTATTTATTTGTGGAAAACATAACAGAGTCAGTGGTCGTTGATTTCATAGTAAAAAGTGCGACAAGTGCAACAAAATCATATCGATAATTCATTGTGAGCAAGTACCAAAAGTGTCGACAATTCGAACCTTCAATAATAAATACAGTAATCAATGATGCATTAGAACTTAATATCAATTCATTGTTCGAACGTGTAATCAGTACCCGTCCCATGTCAATTCATTGTTCGAACGTATAATCAATACCCATCCCGGATCAATTCATTGTCCGAACATATAATCAGTCTTATCCCATATCAATTCATGTGCTAAAAACTGCATACATATCTCATGATATCAAGGCTGAGCAATCGGGGCACAACAAGGAGTTGAGAGTTTCATTTGTACCGGCGCCATTTTGGGTGAGGTCAGGAAGGTCCAAGTATAGTCAAAATGTCTCCACCAACTCGTGGTTGGACCGGGACCTCTTTCGGCAGTCCAAAAGTTTTCGTTGAAGGGTAGCAGAGGGGACTGCCGACATGAACCATCAGTCAAAGTGGGGTGGGAGGCAACAATCTCTCCTACCGGGTCATACTGGTGTCCCACCGGAACTGATCAAGTTGGTAGTCTTGCAGGATTTTGGTCATTTCAAGACTGAGGCCGGCGCCGGCATGAGCGCGCCGACTTCCCTCGGCTATGTCGTGGTCGTTCCATGGGTGATCATGGCAGTCATTCCCCATCGGGGGTCGGGGCCCCCGTGGCTCTTATAGAATCTTCAAAGTTGAGAAGAACGTTTCTGGACGCAGGAAACTAGACCCCCGCTGGGTGAGCGGAGCATCATTGCCTCGCAATAGTGGACGAGACCTTTTGTTGGGTGAGTGGAGCGTTGGGGGTGCAGCCGAGGGGCCCTCACCTGTGGGGGTGGGAGAGGCTCGTTCGCGCCACCTCTCCCTCCCAGCGCACCCCACGCCGACACCTGGCGTTGATATCCGTGATGTCCGGACCAGGCGATAAGAGGGGGGGGGGTCGGAGGCAGAGGCAAGACATCCCCCCCTGTGGCCTGCAGGGCGCCGCTTCAGTACCGAACGGGGAGCTCATACCAAGCCGGGGCCAGACCAGGAGATACGAGGGGAGGGGGGGGTCGGTGGCATGTGCAAGACATCCCCCCCAGTGTTGTCGCAGCCATTATTGAAGAAAGAAGAAGATCCCGTCGGCCTCGGCTCCTCTCCTGGTGCACCTTACGCGACAACCCTTTTGTTGGGTGAGTGGAGCGTTGGGGGTGCAGCTGATGGGCCCCCACCTATGGGGGTGGGAGAGGCTCGTTTGCGCCGCCTCTCCCTCCCAGCGCACCCCACGCCGACACCTGGCGTTGATATCCGTGATGTCCGGACCAGGCGATAAGAGGGGGGGGGTCGGAGGCAGAGGCAAGACATCCCCCCCCGTGGCCGGCAAGGTGGCAGAAGAAGGGAATCGGAAGACCAGTACATTTCGGGCCATCCACCCCCCGGCTGATGGCGGTTAGCCGGGCCCCGCCCTGCACGTGTCGAGGCCTCATCTTGTAACCGTGGCCCTGTTGCACTTCGGGAGTTTCCGGAATGGGGGTAGGTATCTGCTGATTTGTATCTATTTCATGTTACCGTTAATGGGCGTGGCAGGCGGTGGGACAGACATGCTTGGAGCAGTGGGGGGGGTGGCGGAGCCTAGCTACCTCGTGGCTGCCGTAACGTCAAGCTTGGCTTCTTTCACCACTTCCATGTTTCTTATTTCTAGCGAAGTCAAAAACTCATCAGTGGCCTACTGATTTTGTTCGATTTCTTTCCCTTCCTTTTCAAGTGTGTTTCATGCTAAAGTTTCTGTTTAACAGGATACAGTGATTACTTCGTATTTTACATATGTCTTCTTTATTAGGGGTACTCTCCGGTTGAGCCAGATGATGTACCTCTAATAAATGGTCCGGGTGGAACTAGTTTCTCAATCAGTGGGGAGTAGATGGGCATGACAGATTACAACGGGGGACAAAGGTCTGCATTACCCACCCTTCACTACTTGCAAAGACTAGACAGAATATTTCTATTCCACGTTATTTGCAAACAGAGAATACCTCGAAAGAACTATTCCTTGAACAATAAATGTCCAGCCAATCAATCAATCAGTGGGGAGAAAAACAGGCATGACGGATTACAAAGGGGGACAAAAGTCCGCATTACCTATCCTTCACTATCTGCAAAGGGAGACAGAATATTCCTATTCTTCTCTGTTTGTAGACAGGGAATATCTCAAAGAGCAATAATCGATAAAAAATTTGTAGGATTATAACACTTTAATAACTTATAAATATATTCATCGCAACAAAAACAGTAAACACCTTAAAACATTTTTTATTAAAACAGAAGCAACAATGACAACTAACAGTAGTGATATCCTGGGCGGGTGATGGAACTGGGATTGTTAATGGAAAAAGATCTACAGAGAAAGCTATTGGTAAATTATACTTCTCCGGAAATTTAAAACTCACAAATGTTTCATTTGTGTAATCGTTTCAGGTCAAACGGATTGTGGAAAAATGTTCGGAATGGAAGAGTCACCAAAAGGCAAAAAGTACACTCATGTATGAAAATCTTACTATTAATCTTGACTGAGGCCAAGGAGATCAGAGTGCATGAGTCTCATGCTCGATCGATTGAGCTAGCCGGATCGGGCAACAAAAAGTATAAAATAGTTATGTAAATAGTTATTTAATAAAATGTTTTACCCTGTTACTTTGCTGGTGTGTTGTATATATTTATAATATTTGCATAGGGTTTGTCATTATTTTGGGTGGGGTGGGTGGCGGAGCCGAGCTGTCTTGCAGCCATCATGGTGTGGAGCTCAGTTCATCTCACTAGTTTCGTATTTCTCATGAGGGGTTGTTCTTAATGTTTCTATTTTAGCGAGGTCAAAAAGAGATCCCATTAGTGGCCTACTGATTTTGCTCGATTCCTTTTATTTTTTTTAACGATTTTTCACTATCTGCAAAGACTAAACAGAGTATTGCGACTCTGTGCTTGTTTGTAAATAGAGAATGAACCAAAGAGAACCAATTCTAAGACAGTAAATGCTTGGATAACATTCAATCAAATAGAGAGAGAAGCAGGCACGACGGATAGATGTCATTTGAGATGTCATCAGTGATGTCATCAGTGATGTCACTGACCATGTCATGAATGATGTAATATGTGACATCATCAGCAGTGGATTGCGGGTGCGCAATATATAGTTATTGCAACTAACTATATATGCGAATTTCTATGGTTTTGTGCGAGTAAATTAAGGTTTTGAAAATGTTAACTCCTAACTATATATGGTCTATAACCTATGGTTTTTTCAGTGAATATATATATATATATATATATATATATATATATATATATATATATATATATATCTATATATAAATATATATATATATATATATATATATATTACCTACTGCCGGTCGCCAGTAGGTATATATAGTTAGGATTTTTTTCTTATCGGATTTCTGAAAATTCTATGTCGAATAATTTTGGCGTTTGAGGACGGAATTGGTTGAAATTTTCTGGAAAATGGAACATTTTGTTTCTGAGCAGCTCATGTAAATTTGGGGGGGTTTCGTTAAGGGGGACCGAGAATAAAGGGGGTCCCAAAACGCGTTTTCCATAGGGCGGTTGGACCCATTTTAGCTCGAACGGCTGAATGGATTTCTATGAAACTTGACAAAATTGTAGGGACTGGTAGCCCGATGTGCCTTTGCTAGGTCTCAAGATATGTGCACCAGTGGATTTTGAGAAATTAACGTTAAAAAAAAATATATATCTGTGACAGCGTCCCTGTTAGCGCCCCGGTTCGCGTACCTGATGCGTAACGGAACTTCGCGAGGAGAAGCGGATTGGCTCCCCGGTGACTGTGAACATTCCAAACAGTCCGGAGCGGCCGCCATCTTGTGTCTCGGTCGGATCGAGACATGAGAGGTGGCTAAAAAAAAGGGTGAAATGAGCATAAGGGGGCAGGGATAGACCCACTCTGACCCCCTAGGTTTGATGTGGGGGCCATAAAAGGGCCCCACGGGGCAAAAAAAATAATTTTTATTATCATTTTTTTTGCGGGGGGAGCGCCCAGTACGCGCACCGGGAAGCGGCCCGAGGAGCGTAATATAGGGAAAAAAGAATGAAAGAATTTTCGAATATTGTATGTTTATTGATTGTTCTTTTTGTTGTATTTTTTTATTATTTTTTTTATTTAAGTACCAACATGTAGGTACCAATGCAGAGTCTAAAAATAAATATACACCGTCTCCTTTGTAGATATCTTGCATGTTGTTTCAGAAGTTATTGTGGTATATGGAATTCATAGCATAGTCTGTCAGGAAAGCAGAAAGAACATGGAGGCAGGAGATGATAAAGAGATGTTAAATACACATTGGAGATAATATAGTGGGAGAAAGGAAGTAACTATGAGCAAACTTACTATGTAACACAAAAAAGTTGCACAGTATATTTAAAGTGTCACTTTATATTTTATCTTTTTGGGTACTATTTCATAATTTTAATATTAAAAAGAATAATGTCTCAAACAATTTTAACTTTTAAAATTTAACTTTATTGTTCTGATTTTTCAAAATCTACGAGAATTTGTAACATTAAATCATCAGGTATGTCCTCCTTTTCATTCCAAAAATCACATTCTTCAGCACATTTTATTAATTCTTGGTCTAGTGTTTCATCCATAAAGTCTACTTCTTCTTTTTCTTCGTTTGGATTGTTTTCAATCTTAATTTGAAAAGAAATTGTATTTTCTTTTTGCTGTGCTTCCATTTTCTTGCTGTAAATTGCATTAAAAAAAATATATCAGTGGAGATAGGGCACTGTTGGGTTTAAGTTCAGACAGGTACTTGTGAGTTTTTAACAGTGAAGTTAACTTTGGGCAGTGCATGGTTTCAGGCAGGAAGTAGAACTATTAAAAAGTGCCTGTGATGAAGCCTAAGTAAATTCATAATTATACCACAGAAGCCTAACTCAATCAATAATTTAAATAATTAAGTCTTTCTCAATTTATAGAGGGACAGTATATAACTATCTGAAAACGTTTTCCTAAATTAATTTAAAGTGCATAACAAAGTTCTCCTTTCAAATTTTTGAAATTATATCTTACCTTTGAAGAAGAAGCTAAAGTTGTCAGTGAAAATGCTCTTGAAATGTACTTCAGGAAGTAGTAGTCAAAATGGCTGTGCTTCTCTCTCTTTCTTTATATATATTCAGGTACATAACCAATCAAATGTCTTGAAATAATAGTAGAAAATGAAAGTAACATTTTAATTGGTTGTCAATTCTAACACTTCATATGTGTTTTTGTCATGTAATTTACCTCAGGATATTTAGTCAGGCCTACATCATAATTTTCTCAATGGAATTCCATCAAATTTTGGTAAATGGTAGGGACTGCTATGTAGTAGGGCCTATTCTATATTTGATGAAAGTGTCTCCAGTGGTTTTTCTGTAAATTACTTTCCCACCTTTTTTTAGCGAGCGCGTACCGGTGCGCGCCCCGGTACGCGGTCCGGGAGCGTAACGGGAGTCCTCCATTTTGTGTTTGGGTAGAATTGAGACACAAAATGGAGGACAAAACACGTTGGGAATGGGTAGAAGGGGGCACGGTAGTCACTTCCTGACCCTCTAGGTTTTCTGAGGGGGGCTTAGGACGCTCATATAGGCCAAAAATGATTATTTTTTTTTTTTAAATTTCGCGAGGGGAGCGCTCGATACGCGCACCGGTAAGCGTACCGGGGAGCGTACTTTGGTGAAAAATAGTGAAAAAAGTTAGAAAAAGATAAACGTTTTGAATGATCATAGGTAGGGTAGCTCTGAAAAGAGCTATTGGGTTCTGTGTCTAATTTAGCTACCTACAAGTAGGTTCCAATGAACAGTTTTAAATTCAGGAGGAATATTCTATCCCCCTCATCGGAGAAGTGCACACCATCTCCTCTGTAGATGTCTTGCATGTTGTAACACAAGTTATTGTTGTATATTAAACCCATTCTAAAGTCTCTCATGTAAGCAGAAACAGATTTATTCACATGTTTTTGTGCTTTCTCAAATTGTGGAAAAAATTGGTTGGACCAGTTTCATTTCTGACTTTGGCATATATTGGAATATACCAAGGCAGTTTGGGGAAAAGGTGTCATCAATTGATGAAAGGTGTCCTTTAAAAGCATTTCCAGACCAACCCCAGTCATAGTCCCAAAATCATTTCCACCACAGTACACTATTAAGAGGTCAGGGTTTGGCAGATGCATAAACAAATTATATTAAAAAGATATAAAATATATTTTTCCTTTAAAAGAAGAATACATTTTACAGCTTTTGATATTTGCTATTAAAAAAACATTTAAATTCACTGAAAAAAACATAGGTTATAGACCATATATAGTTAGGAATTAGCATTTACAAAACCTTGAAAATTCACTGAAAAAACCATAGGTTAAAGACCATATATAGTTAGGGATTAGCATTTACAAAACCTTATATATATATATATATATATATATATATATATATATATATATATATATATATATATATATATATATATATATATATATATTCACTGAAAAAACCATAGGTTATAGACCATATATAGTTAGGAATTAGCATTTACAAAACCTTGAAAATTCACTGAAAAAACCAAAGGTTATAGACCATATATAGTTAGGAATTAGCATTTACAAAACCTTATTTTACTCACACAAAACCATTGAAATTCGCATATATAGTTAGTTGCACTAACTATATATCGCGCACCCGCAATTCACTGCTGATCATGTCACATATTACATCATTCATGACATGGTCAGTGACATCACTGATGACATCTCAAATGACATCACTGATGACAACATCCAGTGACTGTATGTTTCTTTAAAGTTAAAATATGTCTTACATATCGAAGAATGAATGAATGATGTATAAGTGTCTGGATGAAGGATTTAGTAGGTGCATGACTGACTGTTTGAGTGAGTGATTAAATGTGTCTCACTGAGTGCATGGGTTAGTGACTAAACTGTCTTTGGTTTTTTCAGTGAATATATATTTACAGGTTACACATTGAGTAATCTCTCTCTGTTTTTTAGAGGACCATTGCCGATCCACGGCTATATCAAACAATGTATAATAATTTTTTAGTATTGCGAATAACATCTCCCATCTATGCATACTTACCTATCTGTAGGTATGATCACGTGCAGTGCATTCATTGAGAATAGAAATGTTTGTATACTTTTTGCCGTTACAAGATGGCGCCCGCGGTAGCTGGGAGAGCTTTGGTCCTCTGTCGATGTCGACTGAGAGGTGTAACCTGTTTATCTTGTAATCTATATCATGTACCGGTTTCCCATGTGTAAATCACACACTGACGAAGGCCAAGAGCCGAAACGCGTCTGTGGCGCGCTTGTAGTAAATAAACTACTGTGTGAGTCCAGGTACCCCCCGAGTGCTGTCTTTCTTCCTTGGGATTGCAAGGTTGTTTGAGCGCTATATATATATATATATATATATATATATATATATATATATATATATATATATATATATATATATTACCTACTGGCGATAGCCAGTAGGTATATATAGTTAGAATTTTTTCTCTATGGGACTTTTGAAAATTCTATGTCTAATAACTTTGGCGTTTGTGGACGGAATCGGCTGAAATTTTCAGGACAATGGCACATTTTGATTCTGAGCAGCCCCTGAAAGTTTAGGGGGGTTTCGTCAAGGGGGGGCTGAGAAAAAAGGGGGGTCCCAAAACGCGTTTTTTCCATTCATTTTTCCATAGGGCGGTTGGACTCACTTTTAGCTCGAACGGCTGAATGGATTTGCACGAAACTTGGCAAAATTGTAGGGACTGTTAGCCCGATGTGCCTTTGCTAGGTCTCAATATATGTGCTCCAGTAGTTTTTGAGAAATTAACGTTCAAACCAAGATATATATCTGTAACAGCGCTCTGGGCAGCGATCCGGTCCGCTTACTTTTCGCTTATCGGAACTTTGCGCGCAGAAAGCTGATTGGCTCTCCGGTGTCTGTCAACATTCTAAACAGTCCGGAGCGGACGCCATCTTGTCTCTCGGTAGGATCGAGAGAGAAGAAGAGGTGGAAAACGAAAGGGGAATTTAATGAAAGGGGGCAAGGTATCCCCCTCTTGACCCCCTAGGAATGTTGTTGGGGTTATTAAAGGGTCCCGTGGGGAAAATAAAAAAAAAATGATTTTTCACGGTAGAAGCGCGGCCGCGAACTGGTAGCGAAACGGGAATTCGCCATTTTGTGCTTCGTTAATTAAATTACTAGTTATAAGTGGGTGCGGGAGACGTATCCTAATCCCCTATGTTTCCTGAGGGTGGCTGAGGAGGCTGATATATGTTGATACATCTCTTCCAGCGGCTGTGCGTGAGCTTTTTTTTTTTTTTGCTGCGTGACAGTCCGGAGCGGCCGCCATCTTGTCTCTCGGTAGGATCGAGAGAGAAGAAAAGGTGAAAAACTAAGGGGGAATTTAATGAAAGGGGGCAAGGTATCCCCCTCTTGACCCCCTAGGAATGTTGTTGGGGTTATTAAAGGGTCCCGTGGGGAAAATAAAAAAAAAATGATTTTTCACAGTAGAAGCGCTTCACGGGCCGCGAACTGGGCCGCAAAGTGGTAGCGAAACGGGAATTCGCCATTTTGTGCTTCGTTAATTAAAGTACTAGGTATAAGGGGGTGCGGGAGACGTATCCTAATCCCCTATGTTTCCTGAGGGTGGCTGAGGAGGCTGATATATGTTGATACATCTCTTCCAGCGGCTGCGCCATCTTGCCTTTTTTCGAATGCCACAATTTTGTCGTGCACGGCAGCCATTTTAGATGCCAGGCTGGTCCCAGGCTATCACCTAACCCTGCGGATGTAGTTTATGGCCCCAGCTGTAGAGAATTCAGACATGCCAATCCTCCTGATTCAGGCGTGTGAGTACTGATTTCAGTGCTAGTCTCCCGCCTCCCGATTTCTGCAAGCAAAAACCCGGGGGCATATTACGAACAACTAGCGATAATTTTTGTCTCTAACTTGTTTAGAGACAAAAATTATCGCCGCACATCGGCGATTTTTATCGCAGATAAACCTTGCTATTATCGCAGAAAAGTCAGCGATATTCATGTATTATCGATCTAATGCTCTTAGCCATGTTATCCACCTCCCATTGGATAACATGGCTAAGAACTGCTCAGGGCAGGTGTTAGATTTTGGAGATATTCGCGCTTAGCGCGAATATCTCCAAAAGTTGGTAATAGAAGGTAGCGATGTTAGGGACTGTTTCCAGTCGCTAACATCTTGGCACGCCACTTTGCATGTCATTAGTGATAAGTATCACTGACATGCAAAGCGGGGCCCAAGATGGTCGCTATCTCCTTTTAGCTGTCACTAACTGGTGTTAGCGACAGCTTGGTAATAGGGAAATAATTTTATCTCCGCTTTCATGGCTTTTAAAGCCAAAAAAGCGGAGATAAACCCCCTTGATAATATGCCCCACGATTCCTTGGGGGTTTCAGCTGACAGGGCTTGGTATTGTGTTACATGGTAATTTTTCCATGAAATGTCAGAGGGTCGATGCAGGGGTTCTAGAAGAGGTGATAAACCATTTAAGCCTCATGAACAAGCGCATGGTCTTTTAAAGATTTGTGAAGTACTCGGGGCGGCGGTGTGTGTGTGCCCTCTTTCAGGAGCGGGCGGGGGGGCACTGCCAGCAACTTGCCAGGTCAGGTAGTGTTCAACACGTGCATCACCCTTTCTCTGCCTGCTATTGCGCTCCATGCTTCGGAAAGGTAAGAAAAAGAACGTGCATTTGAGTTTGAAATGTCCGATCCTGCAGCAGCACACTTCCAAAGCCCACACATGACAATAACCCGATTCAAGGCCCCATTCACCCGTTTTTAAAAAAATAGATAACACTCCAACAAAGTAAGGTTATAAAACTTTATTAACTACTAACTTTAACGAACGGAACAAAAACTAAAAACATTTAAACATTTCTCAACACAAAAAGCAACAATGGTTAGAAGCTGTCTTTTGTGCGAATAGTCCCAAGGCAGCACAACGTGCAGAGTTCTGGACGGCACCCAGGTGATGTCGCCTGGGTGCCGCACTGGTTTAGGGATCCTACAATGCTGCTCCGAAAATTGGCGTGGGGCGTCCCGGGTGGGGCGGGGGGAGGCCTCGTCAGTAGCGGTCTGTTGTGCGAATAGTCCCAAGGCAGCACAACGTGCAGAGTTCTGGACGGCACCCAGGTGATGTCGCCTGGGTGCCGCACTGGTTTAGGGATCCTACAATGCAGCACAGAAAAACAGCGTGGGGCGTCCCGGGTGGTGCGGGGGGAGGCCTCGTCAGTAGCGGTCTGTGTCCAGTGTCACATGGCTGACACAACATGTACGACAGGCACCCAGGTGATGTCCAGTAAACTGCCGCACTGGTTTTGGTATCCTACAATGCTGCTCCGAAAATTGGCGTGCGGCGGCCCGGGGGGGGGCGTGGGGGAGCCGGCGTGAACGGGCCTCCCCAGGTGGCGGCCATCTAGCTGAGTTGCGCTCGCTCTTGCGGCCACAGCGTCTCGCTCACCATGTTGTTGAGTTGCTCCCACTCTTGCAGTGCAGCGATAGGCGGCTGCCACATGGCTCTTAAAATGGCGGACAGCTCCTCGGTTTTAGGCCTGGTCCACTGAAATGGTCCTGGGACACTTTGGAACTCGGACGCTTGCCTGCTAGGGCTTGGGCTCCATTCTCGAAAAGCGTCCCCTCAGCCGTGAAGATTGTATAAAAGTCTTGGGGGCCCCCGACTCCCGCAGGCTTCCGGTGGGGAGCGGCTGCCATGATTGCTCGCGGAATGACCACGACGGAGCCACGAGATGGTGGTGCTCTCATGCTGACGCCAGCTTCAGTCTGAATGATCCAGAAACAAGGTGGGGCTTTCATCGTTTGGGAAAAAAAAATGTTCTAAACCAATGAAAAGTGTTATTTTTAGGTCATATGACCAAGCCTTCCATCTTTAGGAAACCAAAAGTAAAATGAACCAATGAAAAGTTTTATAAACAAGTCACATGACCTGTTATGCGGCATAGGGCTACAAAAAGCGTAGAAAATCCGTTGGCACGTGAGGCGGCGTCAGTAGCGGACCGATGTGCGAATAGGCCGAAGGCAGCACAACGGGCCGAGATCCGGATGGTACCGAGGTGGTGTCCAGCAAATTGCCGCACTGGTGTGGCCATCCTACAATGCTGCGCCGAAAGACGGCGTGTCCAGCTGAGTTGCGGTCACTGTTGCGGTACAGTGACTCGAACGCGCCGAGATCCGGATGGCACCGAGGTGGTGTCCAGCAAATTGCCGCACTGGTGTGGCCATCCTACAATGCTGCGCCGAAAGACGGCGTGTCCAGCTGAATTGTGGTCACTGTTGCGGTACAGTGACTCGAACGCGCCGAGATCCGGATGGCACCGAGGTGGTGTCCAGCAAATTGCCGCACTGGTGTGGCCATCCTACAATGCTGCGCCGAAAGACGGCGTGTCCAGCTGAGTTGCGGTCACTGTTGCGGTACAGTGAGTCGAATGCGCCGAGATCTGGATGGCCCCGATGTTGTGTCCAGCAAGTTGCCGCACTGGTGTGGCCATCCTACAATGCTGCGCCGAAAGTCGGCGTGGGGTGCCCCGTTGGCTTATGAGGTGATGTCAGTAGTGGACCGATGTGTGAATAGGTCGGAACCAGCACAAGGCACCAAGATCCGAATGGCAAGTCCTGGATGTTGAGTGCCTCAGTTGAGAGTTCTGAGCAGTGCTTGTAAGACTGTCTGAAGCTTATTTGCACCTGCTGCAGCTTCACTAGGTCCGGCGGAACTTTTTTCCTTTTCCTTTCTGCTTCTTTTCCTACAATGCGTTTCATCTGAAGACACGACCAGGTCCCTGAATGTGTGCAGGGGGACGCTATTGATTGAATGAAAATGGCGGCTTGACACAAAGCTGACTCAAGCGTTACTGTTGGTGCTATACAGACAAAAATTGGTTTTCAGTTTGTACATTCTTCAGGTTTTTTTTTTCCATCCAAGTCTGATTGAGAGTTTGTAGAAAAATGGCTTCAGATTTTCCACATACTACTCTTCAACATTCTTCCTAAATGTAACAATGTGAAACTCACTAGGAGAACGGCTGTTTCTGTTTCCTTTCAAAATGCTGCCACCAATATTTTCTGAATGGAAGACACCATCTTGTAGCATAAAGGGCCGAAAGGGGTTCTGGTCTGGCCGATGGTTGGTGGAGACATTTTGACTATATCTTGGACCTGCCCGGCCTCGCCCAAAATGGCGCCGGTATAAATGGGACTCGTAACTCCTTGCCCGCAAATGTATATCTAGAAAATGTTATTGTAAGTGGCCCTGTCGTATTTTAATTACAAAATGTACGTCCACCGATTCCGCAACTGTTAGACACCTTTGTTCTTGTCACCTAATGGCCCGCTCGTTACGTTCTTCTACAGTGTAAATGTCTCCTCATCATATACGATTTCAGTTTGCTCCGTGGCCGGCCCACGTGGTTATAGGCCCGTATTTGTATACTGACATTTTCACAATAAAGGTTTTTAAAACAAAACACGGTAGTAGTATTTACATTTGTAAAGTTTTTACTTTTAGTGACTGTTTTCGAATCAGTAAAAGGCAAGTGAAATAAAGCAGTCCAATTACATGACGGATAAAAGGTATAATATGTAGGAACGCAGTAAAGATAAATGGTCAAGGGCAGTTGTGTTTTTCATGTCTGCAACATAAAGTGATCGATAAGAATCTGATAATCAGGCGTATCGGCGACTAAGACAGCAGGCCGAATCTCTTTTACTCAACGGCTCCGTCATGGAAGGAAGAAACGCCCTTTTTCTCGAAAAAGGAATATATTTTACTTGCAAGACAGTTGTAAATTTTCCGGGAAAGTACATTAGCCTGGAATATTATAACATATGTTTGAAAAAAATATATTGTTCGAAAATAATAAAAAGCGTAATTTTTAGGTCATATGACCAAGCTTTTCATCATTAAATTAACAAAAGTAAAATGAACCAATGAAAAGTTTTATTAACAAGTCACATGACCTGTTATGCTTACGTTACGCGCTGCGCGCCGCGCCTCGGATCACTTCCGGGTGCGCTAACGCGGCGTGTCATAAAACGCATTACGCGACAACGTAGGTCAAGAATATAGTCTAAATGTCTCCACCAACCAGCGTTCAGAACACAACCCCTTTCAGCAGTCCAAAAAGTTCTGTTAAATGACAACAGAGGGGACAGGCAACAAGAACCATCAGTCAAAGAGGGGACGGCAAGTTCTTCTCTTCCGGGTCATGTTGGGGCGCTACCGGAACTGATCGAATTGGTAGTCTATAGTGTTTCTGGATGTTTCAGACTAAAGCTGGCGTCAGCATGAGACCACTACCATCTCGTAGCTCCGTCGTGGCCATTCCACGAGCAATCATGGCAGCCGCTCCCCACCAGAAGCCTGCGGGAGTCGGAGGCCCCCAAGACTTTTGTAGAATCTTCACGGCTGAGGGGACGCTTTTCGAGAATGGGACCCAAGCCCTAGCAGACAAGCGTCCGAGTTCCAAGGTGTCCCAGGGCCATTTTAGTGGACCAGGCCCAAAACCGAAGAGCCGGCCGCCATTTTGAGAGTCCTGTGGCAGCCGCCTATCGCTGCACCGCAAGAGCGGGCGCATCTCAACTACATGGTGAGCGAGACGCTGTAGTCGCAAGAGCGGGCGGTAAACAGCTGAATGGCGGAAGAGGCACAGTGTAGCAAAAGCGGGCGGAATGGCAACTAAAACGATAAAGGGGCGCCCCACTACAGCTTGTCTTCAGGTCAAACGGATTGTGGGACAAGGTCCAGAATTGAAGAGTCATCAAAAGGCAAAAAGTTCCGCCGGACCCCAGGAGCCGGCCGCCTATGTCGGGGGCGATCTCAGGCTACACCAGTGCTATAAGACTTGGGGAGGGTGTCGGAGCCAAGCGTCTTCTCCGAGTCCATGGCCATCACACCGCCCCTCAGGGGCCTCCGTCAAGCTGTTTAGGAAGGTAACATATCACATTGTTTTCTAATGCAGTCAGGTCCACAAACGACACTCACTTACTTTGAGAATAGTGAAGCTGCAGTAGGTGGAAATAAGCTTCAGACAGTGTTACAAGCACTGCTCAGAACTCTTAACTATGGCACCCAACATCCAGAACTTATGCTATTTGAGAATGGTAGTGACATCGAAGCATCTCAGGGACCAAAACCATTAACGTACTTTCACGTATGAAAATCTTACTTGGGGAGGGGGCAGGAGCGAAGCGCCCCCTCCCAGTCAGCGCCACCACACCGTATGTTGAAAATCTGAAGCCATCGTTCTACAAAGTCAACCAAACTTGGATTGAAAAATCTAGAAAAATGTACAAACTGAAAACCAGTTTTGGTCTGCATAGCATCAGTAGCAACGCTTGAGTCAGCTTTGTGTCAAGCCGCCATTTTGATTCAACAAAGCACAGGCATTGAAAAAGGCTGAAATTCAGAACTCTAAACTATGGCACCCAACATCCAGGAGCTTGCCATCCGGATCTTGGAGCCTTGTGCTGTTTTCGATCTATTCACACATCGGTCCACTACTGACATCATCTTATAAACCAACGTTATGTAAATAGTTTTTTTATAAAATGTTTTACCCTGTTTCTTTGCTGGTGTGTTGTCTATATTTTTAATATTTGCATAGGGTTTGTCGTTATTTTGTGCGGGATGGGTGATGGAGCCGAGCTGTCTTGTAGCCCTCATGGTGTGGAGCTCAGTTCATCTCACTATTTTCGTATTTCTCATGAAGGGTTGTTCCTAATATTTCTATTTTAGCGAGGTCAAAAAGAGATCCAATTAGTGGCCTACTGATTTTGCTCGATTACTTTTATTTTTTTACACGATTTTTCACTATCTGCAAAGACTAAACAGAGTATTGCGACTTTGTGCTTGTTTGTAAATAGAGAATGATCCAAAGAGAACCAATTCTAAAACAGTAAATGCTTGGACAACAATCAATCAAATGGAGAGACAAGGAGGCACGACGGATTACAACGGGGGTAAAGGCCTGCGTTAACTACCCTTCAGTATCTGCAAAGAGAGAGTACTACTAAGACAAAAGAGGGGAGGGGGGGGGGGTGTAGCGTTCAAAGCACATCAGCGTGCATAAATACGAAAATGTTTTTATCTATCACGTACTTGACATTTTAAAGCTTTTCATATTTGCTATTAAAAAACCAATGAAATTCACAGAAAAAAACATAGGTTATAGTGGATATATAGTTAGGAATTTGCATTTACAAAACCTTGAAAATTCAATGAAAAAACCATTGGTTTTAGGCCATATATAGTTAGGAATTAGCATTTACAAAACCTTATTTTACTCGCATAAAACCATTGAAATTCCATATATAGTTAGAAGCGCTAACTATATATCGCGCACCCGCAATCCACTGCTGATGATGTCACATATTACATCATTCATGACATGGTCAGTGACATCACTGATGACATCACTGATGACATCTCAAATGACATCACTGATGACAACTCAAATGACATCACTGATGACATCTCAAATGACATCACTGATGACATCACTGATGACAACTCAAATGACATCACTGATGACATCTCATTTGTCATCACTGATCACATCACTCATGTGATAATACAATGAACCTCTTCAGACTCTAATATAACCTTACATACACTCAGTATAAACAGACACTCACAGACTGTCACTCATCCATGGAGTTACTCACACACCTGGTCAGTCATGCAAAGAATCAATCACACCTCCATTTCCTCAACTATAAAGTTATACACATCTTACTTATTCAAACATATAATAACACATATTTATTCTCTTATATAATCCCTGATACAAGCTCACAGTGATCGATACAGCCACTCACACATTCACTGGCTCTTATGTTCAGTTATTTATATATCTCAACTCTCACATGTATTGTGTTTTACATACGTACTTACTTGCACATGTAGCAATGAGAAATCCATTCACTCACCAACACACCCATGCATAGTCAACCGCCCATATAGCTGTTTCCACATGCACTCTTGAACTCATACTCCTAGTGAATCAACTGCTTACACATCTATGCACAGAGTCACGCACCTCCCAGCCACCCACACACACACTCAGCCTCCCATTCAAATACTTGGGCAACCAATCAATAACCCATATGGCCACTCTTATAGCTACTGATCAACACATGCAGTAGCTTACACAACAACAAACATACTGATGCACAAATTAAGACAGTTTAGTCACTAACCCATGCACTCAGTGAGACACATTTAATCACTCACTCATACAGTCAGTCATGCACCTACTAAATTCTTCATCCAGACACTTATACATCCACTCATTCTTCAATATGTGAAACATATTTAAACTTTACAGACACATACAATCACTGGATGTTGTGATCAGTGATGTCATCAGTGATGTCATTTGAGATGTCATCAGTGATGTCATCAGTGATGTCACTGACCATGTCATGAATGATGTAATATGTGACATCATCAGCAGTGGATTGCGGGTGCGCGATATATAGTTAGCGCTTCTAACTATATATGGAATTTCAATGGTTTTATGCGAGTAAAATAAGGTTTTGTAAATGCTAATTCCTAACTATATATGGCCTAAAACCAATGGTTTTTTCATTGAATTTTCAAGGTTTTGTAAATGCAAATTCCTAACTATATATCCACTATAACCTATGTTTTTTTCTGTGAATATATATATATATATATATATATATTGTCATTTCAAAGGTCCACGTTTTCAGAAGGCACACAGCAGCATTCCCATTCCTCAGTGATGTGGTGTTACGATCGTCAGCCCTACGCGTTTCAAGGCTGTCCGCCTCTCATCAGGGGCTTGTTACTCTGTTCTGGCGTTTCTGATATTTCTCTGATGCACGCATTTAATTAGTCAGCGTTAGTGCGTCACATCTTTCTATGCATGCTGGGTTTTGTAGTCCCTTAGAGAACATAATTGTTTACCCATGGTAGGCTCATTGCGCCAAGAATCAATTTGAGCTGTTTAATACTTCCCTCATACACTGGGACATTTTCCTGTAGTAGTTGCGAATTGCTGCTACCATTCGGTCGGGCTAAGTTCCCATCTCGGCCTCTGTAATTTCATAGACGGTGCTCCTCTGCACGACTCGACAGCCGTGTGATTAATTGGCATTTCAAAGGTCCACGTTTTCAGAAGGCACACAGCAGCATTCCCATTCCTCAGTGATGTGGTGTTACGATCGTCAGCCCTACGCGTTTCGAGACCGTCCGCCTCTCATCAGGGGCTTGTTACTCTGTTCTGGCGTTTCTGATATTTCTCTGATGCACGCATTTAATTAGTTAGCGTTAGTGCGTCACATCTTTCTATGCATGCTGGGTTTTGTAGTCCCTTAGAGAACATAATTGTTTACCCATGGTAGGCTCATTGCGCCAAGAATCAATTTGAGCTGTTTAATACTTCCCTCATACACTGGGACATTTTCCTGTAGTAGTTGCGAATTGCTGCTACCATTCGGTCGGGCTAAGTTCCCATCTCGGCCCCTGTAATTTCACAGACGGTGCTCCTCTGCACGACTGGACAGCCGTGTGATTAATTGTCATTTCAAAGGTCCACGTTTTCAGAAGGCACACAGCAGCATTCCCATTCCTCAGTGATGTGGTGTTACGATCGTCAGCCCTACGCGTTTCGAGGCGACCGCCTCTCATCAGGGGCTTGTTACTCTGTTCTGGCGTTTCTGATATTTCTCTGATTTTAGTCAGCGTTAGTGCGTCACATCTTTCTATGCATGCTGGGTTTTGTAGTCCCTTAGAGAACATATTTGTTTACCCATGGTGGGCTCATTGCGCCAAGAATCAATTTGAGCTGTTTAATACTTTCCTCATACACTGGGACATTTTCCTGAAGTAGTTGCGAATTGCTGCTACCATTCGGTCGGGCTAAGTTCCCATCTCGGCCCCTGTAATTTCACAGATGGTGCTCCTCTGCACGACTGGACAGCCGTGTGATTAATTGTCATTTCAAAGGTCCACGTTTTCAGAAGGCACACAGCAGCATTCCCATTCCTCAGTGATGTGGTGTTACGATCGTCAGCCCTACCCGTTTCGAGGCCGTCCGCCTCTCATCAGGGGCTTGTTACTCTGTTCTGGCATTTCTGATATTTCTCTGATGCACGCATTTAATTAGTCAGCGTTAGTGCGTCACATCTTTCTATGCATGCTGGGTTTTGTAGTCCCTTAGAGAACATAATTGTTTACCCATGGTGGGCTCATTGCGCCAAGAATCAATTTGAGCTGTTTAATACTTCCCTCATACACTGGGATATTTTCCTGTAGTAGTTGCGAATTGCTGCTACCATTTGGTCGGGCTAAGTTCCCATCTCGGCCCCTGTAATTTCACAGACGGTGCTCCTCTGCACGACTGGACAGCCATGTGATTAATTGTCATTTCAAAGGTCCACGTTTTCATAAGGCACACAGCAGCATTCCCATTCCTCAGTGATGTGGTGTTACGATCGTCAGCCCTACGCGTTTCGAGGCCGTCCGCCTCTCATCAGGGGCTTGTTATTCTTGTTTTTGATTCTTGGCGCAATGAGCCCACCATGGGTAAACAATTATGTTCTCTAAGGGACTACAAAACCCAGCATGCATAGAAAGATGTGACGCACTAATGCTGACTAATTAAATGCGTGCATCAGAGAAATATCAGAAACGCCAGAACAGAGTAACAAGCCATTGATGAGAGGCGGACGGCCTGGAAACGCGTAGGGCTGACGATCGTAACACCACATCACTGAGGAATGGGAATGCTGCTGTGTGCCTTCTGAAAACGTGGACCTTTGAAATGACTATATATATATATATATATATATATATATATATATATATATATATATATATATATATATTACCTACTGGCGGTAGCCAGTAGGTATATATAGTTAGGACCTAGTTTCCATAGGAAATCCCCAACATTCTATTGGGAATAACTTTGGCGCTGGTTGATGAATCTTCGCAATTTTCTCAAAGACGATGGCTCGCTCCGCTCCTCTCCTTCCCTTAAAGTTTGGGGGGGATTAGTCAAGTGGGGGCTGAGAAAAAAGGGGGGTCCCAAAACGTGTTTTCCCCATGTTAATTTCCATAGGACCTTTAGACACGGCTACAGCTTGAACCACTGAAAAGAATTACACCAAACTTGTCAAAATGGTAGTGTCTGGTACGCAGATCACGCTTTTGGTTAAATAGTGTAAATCCCTCCAGTGGTTCCTGAGAAAATTAAAAGAGAAATAAATTATATATCTATAAGCGCGCACCCCGCGATTTTTCGGGAAAAAAAATGGGGGGGCCTTGGGGGGCTTCTCTCTTTTATTTTAGTCTTTTTATTTTAATATCGAGGGTGCCCACCCCTCGTTTTGCCCCCCGAGATCACCGCCGCGGCCCGCGCCGCCTCAAGATGGCCGCCGCCTGGTTGTGGGCGGGGCCGGGAGGACGTGGTTTCTGCTTCCCCCTGCCTGGGGGAAGCCTTGATGTGCCCGCCGGTCTCCCGTGCCGAGAGGGAGACCGGGTGGTGAACACGAGAGAAGGAAGGTAGGTAGGTGAGCCCCCTTCTACCAAGGCTCATCTCTGCTGCTCATCTGGGGGCTCACATGCACGCTGTGCTGCCGGCACTCAGGGGAGCACCTGCTGCCGCCTGACCGGGATCCTGGTCCCGAGCTCTGGCAGCTTCACAGCCGCAGGACAGGTGGGCAGGGCCGGTTGTTCACCGACTCCATTTATGTCTCATAAACAAGTTAAGAGTAACATAAAAGCAATGATACAGTAAACAGACAAGCAAACGAATGCCTAAAAACATTTAATCTAGGCATTGTATTTTTTCCTCTCAGCTAAGTAGGTGATGCGGCGCCGGAAATGACATCTTTCCAAAGAATTAGGTTGCGTCATTGATTTTCTCTTTATGGAGCAAGTGTTTCACTTATCCTCTGTAGATATTTTTGTTAAGAATTAGCATTTTCAAAATAGGCAAATATTTGGGGGCGAAAAGGGGGTGAGTAATGGGGTTCGGCGCTGCAAGACATTCGCCTTTATGACCCCAATGTTAGCCACGATTTCTGCACTTTGTGGACTCCTCACATCTGACCTAGTTAAGTTGACACACTAAAAGCGCTGCAAGTCCGTCCACACGCTAGCAGAAGCTATAGAAATGCAGACAGGCGGATATAAAACTCCAACTTGGGATGCCCATTTGTTGAAGGGTCCCTAAACTGCGCCCCGGTATTTCTGCAGACCGCCCGCTTAAGGGCACCCCTTGTACTCGGCTCAAGTATCGCTCTATGGAAATATATTTACTAAATTGCTGCATGCCGTCGCGTAGAACCGCATAACAAACGTATGGAAAACTATTCAAAACAGACAAACCGCCCCGCCCATCGGACCATTTTTATTATAAAAAGTGATCCGTATTTTTTTCCAAGTTCACTATAGGGTTTAGTTTTGATTTTAAAATATACTGAAATGTCTGTTTTTTCAATAGACGTGATGTGTGTAAGAGTGCATCACTGGCGTTATATATATGTGTGAATGTGTGTGTGTGTGTATATACTTTTACTGTATATCTTTAGCAACGTTAGGAAGAAAAGAAAAAAATAACATTTCAGGGTCTCTTTAACATTACATTTAATCTACAGAAACAAGTAAGAAGTAAGTTACAGAAACATAGTAAACGTGTTTTTTTTAAACTTAGTTGTGTTTTCTTCTGTCCCCAAAAATAAAAACACCAACATGGAAAAGTAATAATAGAATATAGATATTTTACTATTCGTTTGCGAATTAGTGAAATTACATATTGATGGGTGGGATGTGGTGAAAAAAGGAAAAACATTTAAAATGAAGATAATATATAATACCGTTGTATGATGCTTCCTAGACAGTCACAAATTAAGAACCCTATATATTTCGAACGTTCATCAAATTAAATAAAAAATACATTCTACTCATGCAGGCATGTGTAGATTGTGTTTTGTTCACCCGAATATTACAAACATGATAACTAAATAACCAAAATTATTGAAAAATCAATATAACCCCCTAAAAAAATCGCATTGAGAAAATGAGACTGTTGTGTGTTAACGCATCGCATATATAAACAAAGTCGGGATAATGCCTGAAATTGTCGGGTTGTACAAATCTTGGGCGGCGTTTCTGATTCTCTCTTAAAATGGTCAATTCTTAAGTAATAAAGGTTTCAAGTCTCGGGGGTCTAAAAGCTGGTAATTCCCTCACGAGGCGCAGTACAGAGTCAGTGTAAGGGGTGGGGGGAGATCTAGCCAGGACCCCAATGCGTGCACACGTGAGAACATTAAAAGTGCACACGTGCATCCCTTCAGTGCGAGAGGGGACGAGGGTTGGATATGTCCGTGGCCTCCGTACCCGGGGAGGGGTGAGCCGCAGACACACCTGTGATCGTGGTGCTCCAGGGGCGCGTGTGAGTGCCCCCCCCCGAGTCTGCACTACACACGGTCTGTGTCCGCAGGAGGCGAGGCCTGGGGTGCGGCCCGTGTGTTCAAGGCCAAGTGTGTGGGGCCACGTGGGCGCCGCCACGCGGGCTCAGGAGGGGTACAGGTGCTAGAAACGGGTCGGGCCCCCTACACGAACGGAATTATACACGAGGCTGGCATCTGATTTAACCCCTTCCGTGCGGCCGCGATTTTCCCCGTGTGCGGCCGCCGGCAGAACACGGGCGGGCCATGACGAACCCCAGCCGTCATCAGCACACGAGCACTGTAGTGCATGATGGCTGGGGTTCGTCACCAGCATGGAAGGGGTTAAAGGGTAAACATGGAACTGTGTGGGGCCACATATGTTCACTGCAGTGGAAGCTGTTTTTAGATAGCTGCTCGTAGGGAGAACGTGAGATTATATATATATATATATATATATATATATTTAATATGTGTGTGTGTATCATTATACACAAATATAAATATATGTATGGTTTATAGTTTGTGTATAGATATATAGGGGAGTGTGCATATATGTGTATGTGTGTGATAGATGTGAATGCATCTGTGTGTATTTACATATGAACACACGTGTATCACATGAGAAAATGAAGACTGGGGGTCATGGAAAATTAATCTCGATACTGATGATCAAATAATGTAACAGTAATTCAATTATAAAAAAAAAAAAGAAAATACAGCCAAGCCCTGGAAAAAATAAAAAATAAATTTAAAGACACAACTGAGATAGCATATATATTGGTGTGTGTTTGTTTACATGTGAAACACAGATCGCTCCCCGCACACATCACATCCGGTCTGCACACCCCCTCACACAGCCATCGGAGAGTGTGTATATTCATTCGTGTTTCTGCAAAGGCTCGCTCTGAAATATGCACACCTCAAATGAAAGACGCTTTAGTGCTTGGAAGCCAGACTTCGGATCTAGAGCCGCTTTCGATCTGTGCTTTTTGGGAGGGGCGGAGTGAGGGGGGCGTTGGAGCGAGGGCCCCCAGCAGGCTTCTGTTGGGTGCAAATATAAGACGGCGCTATACATAGTGGTGGGCGCTATATACGTGCAAGGGTCAATACAGCGTGCTGTCCGGCGTAAAGCGCTTAGATGCCTCGGCAGGGGTAGTAAGAGGTACATAGATGCAATTACAATTGTCTCCTGCGACAGTCTTGAACAGACACACACGACTAAAATACATTGTAACCGTAGTTCATAATAACGCACTGAACGTATACCTACCTGCATGTGTTCATAGCAGAGATGGGAAACTTCATCTCCCAGATGTCGCTGAAACCGGAAGCGGAAGTCTAGTTGC
The DNA here is from genome assembly GCF_964263255.1 of Lissotriton vulgaris. Lineage (NCBI taxonomy): Eukaryota > Metazoa > Chordata > Amphibia > Caudata > Salamandridae > Lissotriton > Lissotriton vulgaris. The sequence goes on from NW_028241266.1 coordinate 75,386, forward strand.
TGGAACAGGAAGTGACCGTTGCTAAGCGAAGGTGACGAGTGACCTGTAATGGCCTTATCGACAAGCTGAAAAGGGTCGGCGGGAGCAGGTGTGTGCAGGCGGCAGTGCTGTCAGATGGGATACACATTTTAATCTGTTATGTTTAGGAATGCAATGGGCTTTGCTGGGACTTTTCAGTGCACGCATGGGGCTTTCATTAAGACGCAAAGTTTGGAGATATGCTGAACTGTTGCTTCTAGTAACAATCACAACTGTGTTCTGTTGGCTTTTTGTGGCTGTGCAGTCGCTGGGAGCTGGGTATGCCGGAGGGAAACCGGATGGAGGCGGGAGAGCCAGGTGGGGGGGGGTGGGAATGCGAGCGAGGGGAGGAGAAGTGTGGCAGGGAGATGCGCGTGCTTGTGTGGTCACGTGACCCGCTTTTGTGGTCACGTGACTCACATGCACTGCAAGAAAACCGCAGTGGTTTGACGAGTCGATCAAGCCCTTGAATTTTCGCCTTAAGCGAATGATAATAGGCGAAACCTAATAAAAATTGCACTGAAATAGTCAAAGGAGTTTTTATTACCTGTAACACTGAATTCTCTTGCCAAGTAGGCATAAGGTAGATCATAAGGCTGCTTTTATTTGTTTCTATAAATTAGTGGAAAAAAATTGTGGGTGTGTCAGAGCACCTTTGAGTTTTACAAGTGTGGAAAGCCAGGACCTACCTACTCTGCATTAAAATAAAAATTAAAAAAATAGATATATATTCACTGAAAAAACCATAGGTTTTAGGCCTTATATAGTTAGTGTTGGATCTTTCTCCGACTCAACCCACAACCACGGAAGCGAGGATGGCCCCACTCCTCTGCCTCTGCTCGGAACGCCACACGCACGTATGTACAGCGTGACCGCGAACCGAGCAAAGGGAGAAGGTAGGAAAAAGTAAAACAAAGAAAGAGTAAAGCCAATGCTCTCTCTATGTTACAGCAATGCAGACCCTCTTCTGTTTCGTAGGGAATGGTCTTCTAACCTGCAGCCATAAGAGAAAAGAAACACAGAAGAGGAACAGCACATTAACACAATGCCCAGTGTTCTTTCACCTGAATCCTTGTTCTCACACCATATATATGCCCAACACAACCCCAATCCCCTCCTTACTTGTGTAACATAGCAGGATTGTCCCAAGGAGAGCGAGAATCCAATAGCTTTAAAAGGACCGAATCCACGAGTTACTCTTTATTTTCGAAAAGGGGAAAAAGTCATACTTCTGACAAAAAACCCCTGAAAAACTAGAAGTGCAGACCACTACACTGTATTCTCCAAAATAAATCAATATAACTGTGGCCACAGACTAGGAGCGCATACTAAGTGAAGCGCTAAAAACTACACTGTTCTTCGGGTACTCAAAACCCGGAAATCAGCTTTACCGCGGTTCCCTCGGCAGCGAGGCAAACCCTTGAGCCCAAACACGAATCTTCAAATTACAACAACAGTTCGTACTCGAGCTACACAACTCGAACGCTCCTCTTACGCTTCCGAAGGTTCTTTCTCGCTCGGGAAGACGACCGGAGCTGCACCCATCCGGGCCGCTGACACGAAGCCTCGTTCAGCGAAACGCCGCCTCCAGCCAGGTCGCGTAGAGAAGGCACGATTTCCCACACGTTCACAAGATATGTCCTAGATCCCCAAATCACACTCCAGACGCATGAAAAACGCCAACAAGGTAAGAAACCAAGCACAGAGCCCAAGTGCTGGCGTCCTAAATCCAACTGAGGGAAAGGGGACGGGGGTACCGAAAGCAAGGAAACAGAGAAAGGACACCACAGGACAATCGAAAGGAGAGAAAATATAGAATGGAGAGGAAAGAGCTGACTAATCCCTAACAGTACCTCCCCTCAAAGGCCTCCCAACCGGGCGAGGTTTAGACGGGTGACGAAGATGGAATAGCCTAACCAATCTAGGAGCATGCACCCCGGTAGCAGGTTCCCAAGAGCGTTCTTCCGTGGATACCCCTTCCAATCAATCAAGTACATCAACCTCCCTCGTCTCCTCCGGGCATCAAGGATAGCATTGACCTCAAACTCCACCTCACCTTCAACCATCACAGGAGGGGGAGGGGGCAAAGACTGATCGGTGTCTGTATATGGCTTCAACAATGAAGTATGAAACACCGGATGAATGCGATATTCATCCGGTAACTCCAGCTTCATCGCAACCGGATTGATCACCTGAGCTATGGGAAAAGGACCCACAAACCTAGGCTGCAGTTTCCTAGGGCCATCCAGTCTCAGATTCCTTGTTGACAACCACACCCGCTCCCCTACTGCATAGGACGGAGAAGGAATCCTATGTTTATCTGCCTGTCGCTTCATGTCGTCTTTGGCCTTTACCAGATGTTCCTTAGCCAAATCCCATATCCTGCTCAAAGCTATTCCTAATGAATCAACAGCAGGCACATGACCAGTAGGTTGAATAGGGATTGCCCTGGGATGAAACCCCATAGAACAGTAAAAGGGAGACATTCCCACTGCGGAATGAAAGCTGTTATTATACGCGAATTCCGCAAGAGGGAGGGCTACTACCCAATCACAAGTCAAAGAAGTCAACAAACATCTCTAGTACTGTTCCATGGTTTGATTGACCCTCTCCGTCTGACCATCGGACTGGGGATGATAAGCTGATGAAAGGCAGAGTTTCATATGGAGAGCCTCACCTAACTCAGTCCAGAACCGGGACACAAACTGAGAGCCCCTATCAGACACAATGGCTGAGGGTAACCCATGCAATCGCACTATGGATGAAACAAATACCAAAGCCATTTCCTTGGCCGTGGGCAGTTTAGGTAAGGGGATGAAATGGCCCATCTTTGTAAAGGAATCAACCACAACAAGAATCACCGTGCAACCTGATTTTAACGGCAAGTCTGTTACAAAGTCCATACTAATCGTATGCCAGGGTGCAGGGGGTACAGGTAAAGGCAGTAACAGGCCAGATGGACTGGAATGAGATGGTTTACTCACAGCGCATACCGGACAAGAAGCTACAAACTGCTGAACGTCATGTGTCAATGACTCCCACCAAAACCACCGTAAACAGAATTCCCTGGTTTTATTGATTCCGGGATGCCCAACCAAAGCAGAGGAATGACACCATTCCAACACTGAATCCCTTAAAGAGGGTGGTATGAACAATTGTGTGTCATGATACAACAACCCATCTCTCATTGCAAAGGAAGGCTGGGAAGACCAAGGTGTTAAATCTAGTCCCCTCAACTTGTCCTTCACAGTGGCCACAAAATCATCCAGTGAAATACTCCCCACTATCTTCTCAGATGGAATAAAAAACCCCGAGTCCTTGTCTGTCCCCCACTCATTCTGCTTTACATGGATGCGGGATAGAGCATCCGATTTCAATTGCTGAGCGGCAGGCCTGTAGGTGATAATAAAATCATACTCATTGAAGAATGAAACCCACCTCATCTGCCTGGGAGTAAGGGCACGAGCAGACCGAAAGAACTCAAGATTCTTGTGGTCTGTGAAAATGGTAATGGAGTGGCGGGCCCCCCACAAGTGATGTCTCCACTCTTCGAAAGACAGTTTGATGGCCAGCAATTCGCGTTCAGCAACCGTGTAGTTTCTTTCTGCAGGCAACAGGGTTTTCGAAAAGAACGCTATGGGGTGCATAAATCCTGTTTCAGCATTACGCTGCGACAAAACCCCCCCCACAGCACCCAAGGAAGCATCTGCTTCTACAAAAAAGGGTAACGCCGGGTCGGGATGAACCAGGACAGGGGCTGAAGTGAACCTTTCAATCAACTGATCTAAAGACATTTGAGCCACATAAGACCACACAAAAGGAACACCCTTTCGCAACAAAACAGTCATGGGGGCCACTATCTCCGAAAAATGGGAGATAAACCTTCGATAGAAGTTTGCAAATCCTAGCAACACCTGTACTTCTTTCACATTTTTTGGCGCTGGCCACGAGGTAATAGCCTCGATCTTCCGTGGATCCATCCGAATGCCCTCAACCGAGACAACAAAACCAAGAAACTCTACTCTGTCGGTATGGAAAGTACATTTCTCAGGTCTCACAAACAACTGATGTTCTTTCAAGGTCTGCAAGACCTGCCGAACGTGTATTACATGTTCCGCATCCGTGTTTGAAAATATCAATATGTCATCAATGTAAACTATCACGCTCACATCCAGAAACTCCCTCAGTACCTCGTTGATAAAAAACTGAAAGGCAGCCGGGGCATTACACAACCCGAAGGGCATAACACAATACTCATACAGACCAAACTTAGTCCGGAAGGCAGTTTTCCACTCGTCGCCTTCACGGACACTTATGAGATGATATGCCCCTTGGAGGTCCAATTTTGCAAACACCGTCGCATGCCTCAGCTGATCGAGTAATACGGGAATCAAGGGGAGGGGATACTTGTTCTTGATAGTACCCTTATTGAGCGCCCTATAGTCAACACAGGCGCGGAGACCACCTTCCCGTTTGGGAATAAAAAAGATAGCCGAGGAAGCGGGAGAGGAGGAAGGACGAATAAACCCCTTAGCCAACATCTCGTCTAAGTACTCCTTTAAATGCTGTTCTTCCGGACCAGATAAGGCATAGATACGACAACAAGGTAGGGTGGCCCCAGGAATCAGGTCTATACGACAATCAAAAGAACGATGGGGAGGCAAGTCCCTCGCTCGCCCTTTGTCAAACACCTCAGCAAACTCCACATAAGCTTCCGGTATCTTCTGCACGTCACACCTCAATCCATCTCCTACCGCACAGGATAGAGGAGTAACCCAATCAGTGGCAACTTTATAACAACTCTGCAAACAAAAGACTGAATCAAGTGTCACAGTCCTTCGAAACCAATCGATACGGGGATTGTGGGATTGCAACCAAGGAACCCCCAACACAACACCAAACGAAGGGGCATCAATTAAATCAAACCCAAGGTACTCCGAATGTCCGTTATCACATATCATACACAAGGGCTCAGTCTGTCTAGTGATAGTACCTGAGGACAGCTCTGTTCCATCTATGGCCCTCACAGGCTCAGGTTGATCTTTCATAATCCAGGGCACTTTCAATTGTTCCGCTAGCTTGATATCCATGAAATTGCCAGTGGCCCCAGAATCCAATAGCGCTGAAACAGGAGTCCTATGGCTGTTGGAAATCACTAAACAGACGGTGATCATAAAATGTTTGGGGACTCGTTTGACTATGCCAGAAATCTGGTAGGAAGGGTTAAGTCTATCTCTCATCACCAACTCAGCAGAAGGTTGCACACAAGCTACCACTTTCTTCGATGACAAGGAAGAAGGTTTAACAGAGCAGTCCCTGGCATAATGACCTCCTTGCCCACAATACAAACACAAATTTTGGGTTCGTCTTCTACTCTTCTCTTCGGCAGTGAGGGGGCCTCGTACGCCACCAATTTCCATCGGTTCAGGTGTTGTCCTACTCTCACCAGGGCTCTTTACCTCTCCTCTCGTTGGAACCACACGAGAAACCTGAAAGCGGTTTTTCTCTCCTCTCCGTTCTAGTAACCTATGGTTCAACTTCACCACAAGATCAATGAATTCCACACAATCTTCAGGAGGATTCACCACCTGTGAGACAATATCTTTCAGGTCTTCTGACAACCCTTGGTAAAACAATGAGGTTCTTTTATCCACGGGCCAATGGGTTTCGGACACTAACCGATTGAACGTGGATATATAGGTCAGTAGATCCTGCTTTCCCTGTCTCAATTTCAACAATTCTGCGTCGCTAGCTTGCATAAAAGCATGTTTTGCAAAGAGACAACGCATCTGCTCCTTGAAAGCCACATAATTATACAATACAGGGTCATCATTGTCCACCAGTGGCACTGCCCAAGAAGCCGCAGTTCCCGCTAAATAAGATATGACAAAAGCTACTTTGGAAGAGTCATTAGGGAACGACGCAGGTCGACACATAAAGTGCAAATGACATTGGTTCATAAATACACTGTACTTACTGGAATCTCCAGTAAACCTTTCCGGGACCGCCAATGGGACAGGGGTGGGAGTAGTAACGTTAACAGTTAAAGGGGGATTACTGGCGCTCGCACCTCTATCGAAATGAAAAGTGGCAGGTTGTAATACAGAAGGTTTACCCATTCCCCAGACTGGATCCTTAACCTTCCCTGCACTCATCTCCTGACGTAACCCTTGGTTCTCTTGTTGTAATTCCTGCACCTTAATCTGAAGGGCATTAACAGCCCCCATCAGTTCCTGCACGGTAGGGACCCTTTCTTCCAACGCATTCCCATCCTCATCCATTCTCGCTCGGGTGGTGTTAAATTCGTGGGCTTGGTTTTCTGTTGGATCTTTCTCCGACTCAACCCACAACCACGGAAGCGAGGATGGCCCCACTCCTCTGCCTCTGCTCGGAACGCCACACGCACGTATGTACAGCGTGACCGCGAACCGAGCAAAGGGAGAAGGTAGGAAAAAGTAAAACAAAGAAAGAGTAAAGCCAATGCTCTCTCTATGTTACAGCAATGCAGACCCTCTTCTGTTTCGTAGGGAATGGTCTTCTAACCTGCAGCCATAAGAGAAAAGAAACACAGAAGAGGAACAGCACATTAACACAATGCCCAGTGTTCTTTCACCTGAATCCTTGTTCTCACACCATATATATGCCCAACACAACCCCAATCCCCTCCTTACTTGTGTAACATAGCAGGATTGTCCCAAGGAGAGCGAGAATCCAATAGCTTTAAAAGGACCGAATCCACGAGTTACTCTTTATTTTCGAAAAGGGGAAAAAGTCATACTTCTGACAAAAAACCCCTGAAAAACTAGAAGTGCAGACCACTACACTGTATTCTCCAAAATAAATCAATATAACTGTGGCCACAGACTAGGAGCGCATACTAAGTGAAGCGCTAAAAACTACACTGTTCTTCGGGTACTCAAAACCCGGAAATCAGCTTTACCGCGGTTCCCTCGGCAGCGAGGCAAACCCTTGAGCCCAAACACGAATCTTCAAATTACAACAACAGTTCGTACTCGAGCTACACAACTCGAACGCTCCTCTTACGCTTCCGAAGGTTCTTTCTCGCTCGGGAAGACGACCGGAGCTGCACCCATCCGGGCCGCTGACACGAAGCCTCGTTCAGCGAAACGCCGCCTCCAGCCAGGTCGCGTAGAGAAGGCACGATTTCCCACACGTTCACAAGATATGTCCTAGATCCCCAAATCACACTCCAGACGCATGAAAAACGCCAACAAGGTAAGAAACCAAGCACAGAGCCCAAGTGCTGGCGTCCTAAATCCAACTGAGGGAAAGGGGGCGGGGGTACCGAAAGCAAGGAAACAGAGAAAGGACACCACAGGACAATCGAAAGGAGAGAAAATATAGAATGGAGAGGAAAGAGCTGACTAATCCCTAACAGTTAGGAATTAGCATTTAAAAAACCTTGAAAATTCACTGAAAAAACCATAGGTTTTAGGCCTTATATAGTTAGGAATTAGCATTTAAAAAACCTTCAAAATTCACTGAAAAAACCATAGGTTTCAGGCCTTATATAGTTAGGAATTAACATATAAAAAACCATTGAAATTCCTCCTATATAGTTAGTTGGACTAACTATATATGGCGCACCCGCAATCCACTGCTGATGATGTCACATATTACATCATTCATGACGTGGTCAGTGACATCACTGATGACATCACTGATGACATCTCAAATGACATCACTGATGACATCACTGATGACATCTCATTTGACATCACTGATGACATCACTGATGACATCATTCATGTGATAATACGATGCACCTCCTCACACTCTAATATAACCTTTGATACACCCAGTGTTAAATACAGACTACCATTCTTGAAACTATTGACACACCAATACCAGTTACTACATAGGCACTCACTGATTCCTAGGTCTACTCACACATCCACTCATTCACCCATACAATCACTCATACATACAGTCACTCATCAATGCAACACTATCATATGCACTCATACACCTATGCAGACACTCACACACTGCCACTCATCCATGGAGTTACTCACACACCTAGTGAGTCATGAAAGAATCAATCACACTTCCATTTCCTCATATATATAGTTATACACACAACACCTTACTTATTCAAACATATACTAACACATACTTACTCTCTTATACAATCACTGATACAAGTACACATTGATCTGCACAGTCACACACCTCCCAGCCAGCCACACACACACTCAGTCTCCCATACAAATATTTGGGCAACCAATCAATAACCCATATAGCCACTCATATAGCTACTGATCAACACATGCAGCAGCTTACACAACAACAGATATACTGATGCACACATTCACAGTTTATGTAAAACATATTTAAACTTTACAAAAAACAGTCACTGGATGATGTCATCATTGATGTCATCAGTGATGTCAAATGAGATGTCATCAGTGATGCCATCAGTGATGTCATTTGAGATGTCATCAGTGATGTCATCAGTGATGTCACTGACCATGTCATGAATGATGTAATATGTGACATCATCAGCAGTGGATTGCGGGTGCGCCATATATAGTTAGTCCAACTAACTATATAGGAGGAATTTCAATGGTTTTTTATATGTTAATTCCTAACTATATAAGGCCTGAAACCTATGGTTTTTTCAGTGAATTTTCAAGGTTTTTTAAATGCTAATTCCTAACTATATAAGGCCTAAAACCTATGTTTTTTTCATATATATATATATATATATATATATATATATATATATATATATATATATATATATATATATATATATATATATATATATATATATATATATATATATATATATATATATATATATATTACCTACTGGCGGTCGCCAGTAGGTAGTTATAGTTAGGATCTACTTTCCATAGGAAATCCGCAACATTCTATTGGGAATAACTTTGGCGCCGGTGGATGAATCTTTGCGAATTTCTCCAAGAAAATGGCCCGCTGCGCTCCGCTCCTTCCCTGAAAGTTTGGGGGGGATTCGTCAAGCGAGGGCCGAGATAAAAGGGGGGTCCCAAAACGTGTTTTCCCCATGTTAATTTCCATAGGGCGGTCGAACTCACTTTTAGCCCGAACGGCTGAATGGATTTGCACCAAACTTGGCAAAATTGTAGGGACTGGTAGCCCGATGTGCCTTTGCTATGTCTCAAGATATGTGCTGCAGTGGATTTTGAGTAATTTAGGTTCAAAAAAATATATATATCTATGGCAGCGCCCCGGTACGCGCACCGGGGAGCGCACTGGGCGTGCCACGCGACTTGCGCACGGAAAGCTGATTGGCTCTCGGGTGTCTGTAAACATTCGAAACAGTCCGGAGCGGCCGCCATCTTGTCTCTCAGTAAAATCGAGACACAAGAGGTGGCAAAAACAAAGGGGGGAATTGACCATAAGTGGGCAGGGTAGACCCCCCTGACCCCCTAGGTTTTATGTGGAGGCCATAAAAGGGTCCCGCGGGGCAAAAAAATAAAATATTTTTTTCGATGTCATGAGTGATGTCACTGACCATGTCATGAGTGATGGAATATGTGACGTCATCAGCAGTGCATTGCATGCGCGCAAGTTATAGTGAGTCCAACTAACTATAACGTGGGAATTTCAATGGTTTTATGTCAATAACATTTCCAGGTAACTATAACTGGTGTGAAACCTATGGTTTTTTCTGTGAATTTAATAGGTTTTTTAAATGCTAATTCCTAACTATAACTGGTGTGAAACCTATGTTTTTTTCAGTGAATATATATATATATATATATATATATATTACCTACTGGCGGTCGCCAGTAGGTATATATAGTTAGGATTTTTTCTCTATGGGATTTTTGAAAATTCTATGTCTAATAAATTTGGCGATTGTGGACGGAATTGGCTGAACTTTTCAGGAAAATGGAACATTTTGTTTCTGAGCAGCCCCTGACAATTTGGGGGGGTTTCATCAAGGGGGGGCCGAGAAAAAAGGGGGGTCCCAAAACGCATTTTTCCCATGTTAATTTCCGTAGGGCGGTTGGCCTCACTTTTAGCTCGAACGGCTGAATGGATTTGCACGAAACTTGGCAAAATTGTAGGGACTGTTAGCCCGATGTGCCTTTGCTAGGTCTCAATATATGTGCTCCAGTGGATTTTGAGTAATTTAGGTTCAAAAAAAGATATATATCTGGGCGGAGCCTAACCACACATCTGATCTGATTGGCTGTCAGCACTTCATCCAAGAAGTGTTGGCAGCCATCTTGGGACCAATATACATGATAGCACCTCATTAAAAAGCATTGTAGTTAATAGAGGGTTTTAGGACTTTAGTTACATTATAAATCATTTGTTGATGGTACCATACTCGTTTTAGGAATTGTGGTGGGTTCTAAGGTGATTTTACCATGTGAAAAAACCTTCTGCTGTGATATCATGAATATTGTTTGAAAGAAAACTAATATCTCACGATTTTCCCACAGTGGTTTGGAAGGGGATCTATAAGCTAAACTGAAAGCATATTTTCTGTAAATTCACATTATCTTTCTCAGTCATGTGAAAATGAAGTCTGACATTCTCAGTAAAACATGTACAACCAACAAGGACAGAGACTGTCAGTTGATTCCTTTGTGTTCTACTGCAGCCTCCTAGAGTGTTCTAAAGAACAACTAGAGCGCTAACAGTCCTACTTATTACAAAGGTATGGCACACCTGAAGCCATCTTGATTGGAATAAAGTGGTAACTCTTAGAACATTTAATTTAAAAAGAAACAACATGAGGGGGTATATTTTGCCATAGAAAGTATGATTAGTGCTGCAGAATGAAAAATTAGGGCACATTTTGAGTGACTTCTCAAATCCTTTTCTATTTCATTAAAACATTCTGACATGCAGTCTCCCAAAATGGCCACCAGAGACAAAAGAGCCCAAATGTAGCCCAAATATCACCCAGATGTAGCCCAAGTATAGCCCAATGACAGAATGTCCCAGAGTGTTCTAAAGAACAACTAGAGCGCTAACAGTCCTACTTATTACAAAGGTATAGCACACCTGGAGCCATCGTGATGGGAATAAAGTGGTAACTCTTAAAACATTTAATTTAAAAAGGAACAAAATGAGGGGGTATATTATGCAATAGAAGGTATTATTAGTGCTGCAGAAAGAAAAATTAGGGCACATTTTGAGTGACTTTTCAAATCATCTTCTATTTCATTAAAAAATTCTGACATGCAGTCTCCCAAAATGGCCACCAGAGACAAAAGAGCCCAAATGTAGCCCAAATATCACCCAGATGTAGCCCAAGTATAGCCCAATGTCAGAATGTCCCAGAGTGTTCTAAAGAACAACTAGAGCCTAACAGTCCTACTTATTACAAAGGTATGGCACACCTGAAGCCATCTTGATTGGAATAAAGTGGTAACTCTTAAAACATTTAAATTAAAAAGGAACAAAATGAGGGGGTATATTTTGCCATATGAATTATGATTAGTGCTGCAGAAAGAAAAATTAGGGCACATTTTGAGTGACTTTTCAAACCCTCTTCAATTTCATTAAAAAATTCTGACATACAGGCCCACATGCATCATTGTGTCATTTTGCATTTCTTAATTTGCGAAAAATAAGGAATCGCAAATTAAGAAGTGCAAAATGCTATGCATCATTTTTTTCGGTATTTCTTTGTGATTCGGTAAAAATCGCAATTTTTACTGAATCCCAAAGAAATACCGAATTCTTAAGTTAATTTTCGCAATTCCCATTGATTCCTATGGGCCAAAAGGCCCATAGGAGTCAATGCAAATTGCGAGTGGCACTTAGAAAATTTCATGGGTGCAGGGGGGGGTCCAAAGGACCCCCCCATGCACCCCTGAAATGTATTTTTCGCATCATGTTTCACACACACATGTCCTAAGGACATGTGTGTGTGAAACATGAATGTTGAAAACACTTTTTCCAAATTTACCGAGTGGTTCAACCACTCGGTAAATTTGGAACCCTAATTGCGAATTTCCACTTGTCAAAGTAATGATGCATTGCTTTTAAGAAGTCGCACATCTGCGACTTCTTAAAAGCACCCGCAATTTTAGAACTCGCAACAATGTTGCGAATTCTAAAATTGCTTCATGCATCCCAAAAAGCACTTTTGCATTCGCAAACGGCCGATTTTAAGGAATCGCACCGTTTGCGAATGAAAAAGTGCTTGATGCATGTGGGCCACAGTCTCCCAAGATGGCCACCAGAGACAAAAGAGCCTAAATGTAGCCCAAATATCACCCAGATGTACCCCAAGTATAGCCCAATGACAGAATGTCCCAGAGTGTTCTAAAGAACAACTAGAGCGCTAACAGTCTTACTTATGACAAAAGTATGGCACACCAGAAGCCATCTTGATTGGAATGAAGTGGTAAGTCTGAAAACTCTCAATTTAAAAAGGAACAAAATGAGGGGGTTAATTTTGCCATAGAAAGTATGATTAGTGCTTCAGAAAGAAAAATTAGGGATCATTTTGAGTGACTTCTCAAATCCTCTTCAATTTCATTAAAAAAATTGTGACATGCAGACTGAAACATGCACTTTGAAAACCAGCAGCAGACGTCCCTGGTGAGCAGTAGCTTTACTACAGTGATCTAATGTGCAACTAGAGTGCTAACATTCAGAATTTATGGCAAATGTGTGACACATCTGAATGCCTTCTTGATGGAACCAAAGTAAACAAGCATTGAAAATGCAATAGATCTCGCCCTCGTTTAAGTTAAAGCCATTCTGTTTGTAATGAGGTGGCTTTTTAGCTTTGCTTTTATTAGTGTTTTTTTTAACTTTCATGTAAATAACATGCATCTGTATGCATATAAGTATATGTATGCATGCATTTATGTTTGTATTTATATAGATATACAGATGATATATGTTTATATATGTATGTATATATATATATATATTCACTGAAAAAACCATAGGCTATAGACCATATATAGTTAGGAATTAGCATTTACAAAACCTTGAAAATTCACTGAAAAAACCATAGGTTATAGACCATATATAGTTAGGAATTAGCATTTACAAAACCTTGAAAATTCACTGAAAAAACCATAGGTTATAGACCATATATAGTTAGGAATTCGCATTTACAAAACCTTATTTTACTCACACAAAACCATTGAAATTCCATATATAGTTAGTTGCACTAACTATATATCGCGCACCCGCAATCCACTGCTGATGATGTCACATATTACATCATTCATGACATGGTCAGTGACATCACTGATGTATATATGTATGTATATATGTATATATATCGCATAACTTCCCTCCACAACAGAAGAAACGGAGGCCAGAGGGGGTTTGCAGGGAAAACCAAGCTTTAATCGTCAGCAATCTGTGATGGTTGCAAATGCATTTCGGCTACAAGCCTTCTTCAGTGCCCTGCCATGCGAGGTAAGACTTCAGCTTATTGTCCCAATCCTGCATCCCTATGTATGTAGATCCGGAGACTCCTCCCCAGCTGATTTTGCTCACCTGTTGGTGACCGCAATGAATGTACGGACTCCAACTCCCAGAGTGCACAGAGTGTGTGCATCTGGGTCGGCGGTGTGGGGAGTGCTTATCGGTGGATTTGATAGCTTGTCCAGAATGTGCAGGTAGGTAGTGAAGATACCAGGGGAAAGCTGCCAAAATCTTCAAGGCTTCCCTGGGCCCCTTCGGTCCGCAGCTGCCTCAGCCTCCAGGCAGGAAATGGCAGCAGGGACAGCCATTCTGCATAGCGTCCAAATGGAGGTAAATTGCCTCCTTCCGCCTGAAACCTCCTGGAAAGTGAGGCGGACACCGGAGCTCTCGGTACCCCGAGTGATGAAATCGCTGAATGAACAACGACGGTTGCCAGTGAAAATCCGGGTCTCTTGGTGCTGCAGGGCCATCCGGACTTCCCCCTTGGCTGGAGCAGAAAATATCACATAACTTCCCTCCACAACAGAAGAAACGGAGGCCAGAGGGGGTTTGCAGGGAAAACCAAGCGTTAATTGGCACCAATCTGTGATGGTGGCGCATGCATTTTGGCTACAAGCCTTCTTCAACGCCCTGCCATGCGAGGTAAGACTTCAGCCTATTGTCCCAATCCCGCATCCCTATGTATGTAGATATATATATATATCCAATCCCAATTGCAAGCATGAATACACGCAGCGCCTTTCCCAGCCTCTATAATGAAGGTGGTCCGTCACGATGCATGCAGCCTCTACGAAAATGCACCACAGCCGTGCTTTCAATACCTTACGCCAAGTGCAGCAGTCACGGACACAAACAGAGTTTCTGTGCAGCATACACGGATTTATTCGGAAAAAATGGTCTCTGACAAGAGAAACACTCGACGCGTTTCGGGATCTCTCCCTTGGTCACAAGTGTTTGACCATACGTTGCATATGTTTTTTATACATTACATGACACAAGTGTGAATGAAAACAGACTCAATCAATCGTAAATACACTATTTACAAAAGTTAATAGACATATATTACCTACTGGCGGTCGCCAGTAGGTATATATAGTTAGGATTTTTTCTCTATGGGACTTTTGAAAATTCTATGTCTAATAACTTTGGCGTTTGTGGACAGAATCGGCTGAAATTTTCAGGAAAATGGCACATTTTGTTTCTGAGCAGCCCCTAAGAATTTGGGGGGGTTTCGTCAAGGGGGGGGCCGAGAAAAAAGGGAGGTCCCAAAACACGTTTTTCCCATTCATTTTTCCATAGGGCGGTTGGCCTCACTTTTAGCTTGAACGGCTGAATTGATTTGCACGAAACTTGGCAAAATTGTAGGGACTGTTAGCCCGATGTGCCTTTGCTAGGTCTCAATATATGTGCTCCAGCGGATTTTGAGAAATTAACGTTTTAAAAAACAGATATATCTGTGACAGCGTCCCGGGTAGCGCTCCGGTTCGCGTACTTTTCGCGTAACGGAACTTTGCGAAGCGAAGCTGATTGGCTCTCCGGTGTCTGTCAACATTCTAAACAGTCCGGAACGGCCGCCATCTTGTCTCTCGGTAGGATCGAGAGACAAGAGGAGGAGAAAAACGAAGGGGGAATTTAATGAAAGGGGGCAAGGTAGACCCCTCTTGACCCCCTAGGAATGATGTTGGGGTTATTAAAGGGTCCCGTGGGGCAAATAAAAAAAATTTGATTTTTCGCGGTAGAAGCGCTTCCCGGTTCATGAAACGGGTCGCGAAACGGGAATTCGCCACTTTGTGTTTCGTTTTAATTAAATTGCAAGATGGAGTAAAAATAATGTGAGAAATGGGTATAAGGGGGTACGGGAGACCCCCTATGTTTTCTGAGGGTGGCTGAGGATGCTCATATATGTTGAAACATGTCTTCCAGCGGCTGCGCGTGAGCGGATTTTTTTTTTTTTGCTGCGTGATGTCTGTTAACGTTCGATTCGAAGGAAATCAGGAACTGTTGACCGCCATTTTGTCACTGCGAGTAAATATATTGTTAAAAATAATTGTTATAAATTAATCCGTATTGATAAACATTGTCTGCGCCATCTTGCCTTTTTTCCAATGCCACACTTTTGTTGTGCACGGCAGCCATTTTAGATGCCTTGACCAGACCCACTCTCTGCACGCCGCCGATCCTCAGCATGGCTCCCCACCCTCGCAAGCATCTCCCCCACGCACTGGTCACCCCCGCTCTCTCTCTCATGCATGGGCCATAAACCTCCCCCCATCTACGCTGCTCTTCCCTGAGAATCACACCCTGTGCCCGCCCGACACCTCCCTTTCACCCTATTCACTACCGCACCCTCTGACACTCCTCTTCCTCTGTGTCCGATTGTCCAGGCCGGTCCCAGGCTATCACCTAGCCCTGCGGATGTAGTTTATGGCCCCAACTGTAAAGAATCACCCCTCTTCAAAGGAGTTACAGTAGATCAAGGCCCCCACCCCATGAGATCCGTCACACCACACGCGTTCCTACTATCTGATAACGATCCTGTATTGTGATTGGGGAGGGGATTCTCACTGTAAGGGTGTGTGGGACCGAGCCTGAAGCGGAAGATTTCAGGGATGCCTTTTTGTACATCAAAGTCTTTACAATTATGTGTCACATTAAAAATATATAGCACTCCAACAAAGTAGTAGGATTATAACACTTTAATAACTTATAAATATATAGAACGCTCCAACAAAGTAAACACGTTAAAAAAAACATTTTAAACAACTATTTACATGGCAGCCTGCTGCAACATCCATCTCAAAGCAACAATGGGCTGCTTTGGTCTGTCTTTTAGTCGGCAAAATCCGTCGGCCTGTGAGGTGGCGTCAGTAGTGGTCCGTTGTGCGAATAGGCCGAAGGCAGCACAACGCGCCGAGATCCGGACGGCACCCAGGTGTTGTCCAGTAAGTTGCCGCACTGGTCTGGCCATCCTACACTGCTGCGCTGAAAGACGGCGTGGGGCGCCCCAGGGGGGTGGCGGCGCGAACGGGCCTCCCCCGCCTCCCCAGGTGGAGGCTCCTCTGCTGCAGTGGGGCGCCCCTTAGCGTTTCAGTCGCTATCCAGCTGAGTTCCGCCCGCACTTGCGGCACAGTGCCTCATCCGCCATTCAGCTGAGTTGTGCCCGCTCTTGCGGCTACAGCGTCTCGCCCACCATCCAGTTGAATTGCGCCCACTCTTGCGGTGCAGCGATAGGCGGCTGCCACAGGATTCTTAAAATGGCGGGCGGCTCTTCGGATTTGGGCCTGGCCCACTAAAATGGCCCTGGGACACATTTGAACTCGGACATTTGCCTGCTAGGGCTTGGGCCCCATTCCCGAAAGCGTCCCCTCAGCCTTGAAGATTCTACAAAAGTCATCGGGGCCCCCGACTCCCGCAGGCTTCCGGTGGGGAGCGGCTGCCATGATTGCTTGCGGAATGGCCACGACGGAGCCACGAGATGGTGGTGCTCTCATGCTGACGCCAGCTTCAGTCTGAAACATCCAGAAACACTGTAGACTACCAATTCGATGACTTCCAGTGGAGCCCAAACGTGACCCATTAGTGAAGAACTTGCCCTCCCCTCTTTTGACTGATGGTTCTTGTTGCCTGTCCCCTCCGTTGTCATCTAACGGAACCTTTTTGGACTGCCGAGTGAGAAAAAAAAAGGTGGGGCTTTCATCATTTGGGAAAAAAAAATGTTTCAATCCAATGAAAAGTGTTATTTTTAGGTCATATGATCAAGCCTTCCATCATTAGGAAACCAAAAGTAAAATGAACCAATGAAAAGTTTTATAAACAAGTCACATGACCTGTTATGCGGCTTTGGGCTATAAAAAGCCTACAAAATCCGTTGGCCTGTGAGGCGGCGTCAGTAGCGGACCGATGTGCGAATAGGCCGAAGGCAGCACAACGCGCCGAGATCCGGATGGCACCGAGTTGGTGTCCAGCAAGTTGTACTGGTGTGGCCATCCTACAATGCTGCGCCGAAAGACGGCGTGGGGTGCCCGGGGGAGGCGGCGCGAACGGGCCTCTCCCGCCTCCCCAGGTGGAGGCACCTCATCTGCAGTGGGGCACCACTTAGCGTTTCACTCGCCGTCCAGCTGAGTTGCGCCCGCACTTGCTGCTACAGTAGGCCGAAGGCAGCACAACGCGCCGAGATCCGGATGGCACCGAGGTAGTGTCCAGCAAGTTGCCGCACTGGTGTGGCCATCCTACAAAGCTGCGCCGAAAGACGGCGTGGGGTGCCCGGGGGGGGGTGGGAGGCGGCACGAACGGGCCTCTCCTGCCTCCTCAGGAGGAGGCTCCTCAGCTGCAGTGGGGCGCCCCTTGGCGTTTCACTCGCTATCCAGCTGAGTTCCGCCCGCTCTTGCGGCACAGTGCCTCACCCGCCATCCAGCTGAGTTGCGCCCACTCTTGCGGCTACAGCGTCTCGCCCACCATCCAGCTGAATTGCGTCCACTCTTGCGGTGCAGCGATAGGCGGCTGCAACAGGACTCTCAAAATGGCGGCCGGCTCTTTGGATTTGGGCCTGGTCCACTAAAATGGCCCTGGGACACCTTGGAACTCGGACGCTTGCCTGCTAGGGCATCGGCCCAATTCCCAAAAGTGTCCCCTCTTTTGACTGATTGTTCTTGTTGCCTATCTCTTCTGTTGTCATTTAACGGAACCTTTTTGGACTGCCGAAAGGGGTTCTGGTCCGACCGCTGGTTGGTGGAGACATTTCGACTATATCCTGGACCTACCCGGCCTCGCCCAAAATGGTGCCGGTATAAATGGGACTCGTAACTCCTTGTTGTGTACTGGTTGCCCAACCTTGATATCACGAGATACGTATGCAGTTTTGAAGCACATGGCGGGCGGGGACGAGTACTGATTGAACATTTGGACATCCCTATTGATATTAAGTTCTGATTTGTTATTGATTACTGTACTATTGAAAGTTCGAATTAACGTCACCCATGGTACTTGCCCGCAAATGTATATCTAGATAATTTTATTGTAACTGGCCCTGTCGTACTTTAATTATAAAATGTACGTCCACCGATTCCGCAACCGATTCCGCAACCGACACCTTAGTTCTTGCAACCTAATGGCTCGTCCGTTACGTTCTTCTACAGTGTAAATGTCCCCTCATCATATACGATTACAGTTTGCTCCGTGGCCGGACCACGTGGTTATAGGCCCGTATTTGTATACTGACATTTTCAAAATAAAGGTTTTTAAAACAAAACATGGTAGTAGTACCTAGATTGGTAAAGTTTTGAATAATAGCCACTGTTTTCGAATCAGTAAAAGGCAAGTGATATAATGCAGCCCGATTACATGACGGTTAAAAGGTATAATACGCAGGAACGCAGTAAAGATAAATGGTCAAGGGCTGTTGTGTTTTCCACTCCTGCAACATAAAGTGATCGATAAGAATCCGATATTCATGCCTATCAGCGACTAAGACAGCAGGTCGAGCCTCTTTTGTTCAACGGCTCCCTCATGGGACGAAGAAACGCCCTTTTTCTCGAAATAGGAATATTTTACTTGCAGGACAGTTGTAAATTTCCCGGGAAAATACATTAGCCTGGAACATTGTTAGTGATAAACTGTAAATGCATCTGGGTCCTTTGCTTTACAAGTCAGAGTGAGAAAAAAAAAGGTGGGGCTTTCATCATTTGGGAAAAATTTTTTTTCGAAAGCAATGAAAAGTGTTATTTTTAGGTCATATGACCAAGCCTTCCATCATTAGAAAAACAAAAGTAAAATGAACCAATGAAAAGTTTTATTAACAAGTCACATGACCTGTTATGCTTACGTTACGCGCTGCGCGCCGCGCCCTGGATCGCTTCCGGGAAGCTGCGCCTCGCGCACCGGAGCACTTCCGGGTGCGCTAACGCGGCGCGTCATATGACGCATTACGCGACAACGCAGGTCCAGAATATAGTGAAAATGTCTCCACCAACCAGCGGTCGGAACACAACCCCTTTCAGCAGTCCAAAAAGTTCAGTTAAATGACAACAGAAGGGATAGGCAACAAGAACCATCAGTCAAAGAGGGGAGGGCAAGTTCTTCTCTACCGGGTCACGTTGGGGCTCCACCGGAACTAATCGAATTGGTAGTCCACAGTGTTTCTGGATGATTCAGACTGAAGCTGGCGTCAGCATGAGAGCACCACCATCTCGTGGCTATGACGTGGCCATTCCGCGAGCAATCATGGCAGCCGCTCCCCACCGGAAGCCTGCGGGAGTCGGGGGTCCCGGTGACTGTAGTAGAATCTTCAAGGCTGAGGGGACTCTTTTGGGACTGGGGCCCATGCCCTAGCAGTCAAGCGTCCGAGTTCCACGGTTGCCCAGAGCCATCCTTGCAGGCCAGGCCCAAGTCTGTGGAGCCGACCGCCATTTCGTGAGCTCCGTGGTAGCCGCCTGTCGCTGTACCGCAAGATTGCGTGCAATTCCGTTGGATGGCGGGTGAGACGTTGTAATAGCAAGAGCAGGCGCAATTCAGCTGGCCCAGCGAGGCACTGTGTCACAAGAGCGGGCGCAAGTCAGCTGGTCGAGTGAAGCGCTGGGGTGTAGCTGAGAAACCTCCACCTGGGGAGGTGGGGGAGGCTCGTTCGCGCCGCCTCTCCCTTCTAGTGCACCCCACGCCGTCTCCTGGCGCAGGTATATGTGATGGTCAGACCAGGGCACCGCAGGACGTGTCTTCAGGTCAAACGGATTGTGGGACAAGGTGTGGAGCAGGCGCAATTATCTCGGGGGCCTCCGTCAAGCGGTTCAGGGAGGCACCGCATCACATTGTTTTCCACTGCAGTCAGGTCCACAAACAGCCGCCACTTACTTTGAGAATAGTGAAGCTGCAGCAGGTGCAAATAAGCTTCAGACAGTGTTACAAGCGCTGCTCGGAACCCTCAACTATGGCACCCAACATCCAGGACTTATGCCATTTGTGCAAGGCAGTGACATTGAAGCATCTGAGGGACCAAGTAACATACCATATCCAGAGTCCTTCCCACAACCTCTGCCTTCCTTCTTACCTAGTTATTGTTCTTTCACTCCCACTCTAGGCTTTTAGTCTGTGGATGGAAAACCATGAACCTACACTCACCTATGAAAATCTTACTATTGATGCTTGACTGAGGCCAAGGAGATCAGAGTGCATGAGTCTCATGCTCGATCGATTGAGCTAGCCGGATCAGGCAACAAGAAGGTGGTGGTGGGGGTGGCAGCATCAGCAAGGCATCCCCCCACACAACTTGTCGGACATCACCTCTGGATGTACTGGGGAGGAGCCTTGGCGCATGGTGTCGTCCCCGGGCAATTTGCACAACGGTCCTAGGCCGCCAGCTATGCTACCTCGACAGGAACAGTGATGGATGTTGCAGCAGACTGCCATGTAAATAGTTATTTAATAAAACGTTTTACCCTGTTACTTTGCTGGTGTGTTGTATATATTTATATTATTTGCATAGGGTTTGTCGTTGTTTTGGGCGCGGTGGGCGGCGGAGCCGAGCTGTCTTGCAGCCATCATGGCGTCGAGCTAAGTTCCTCTCACTAGTTTCGTATTTCTCATGAGGGGTTGTTCCTAATGTTTCTATTTTAGCGAGGTCAAAAAGAGATCCCATTAGTGGCCTACTGATTTTGCTTGATTCCTTTTGTTTTTTTAACGATTTTTCACTATCTGCAAAGACTAAACAGAGTATTGCGACTCTGTGCTTGTTTGTAAATAGAGAATGAACCAAAGAGAACCAATTCCAAAACAATAAATGCTAGGATAACAATCAATCAAATGGAGAGGGAAGCAGGCACGACGGATTACAACGGGGGCAAAGGCCTGCGTTACCTACCCTTCACTATCTGCAAAGAGAGAATACTCCTAAAAGAAAAGAGGAGGGGGGGGCAGCGTTCAAAGCACATCAGCGTGCATAAACACGAAAATGTTTTTACCTACCACGTACTTGACATTTTACAGCTTTTGATATTTGCTATTAAAAAACCATTGAAATTCACTGAAAAAACCATAGGTTATAGACCATATATAGTTAGGAATTAGCATTCACAAAACCTTGAAAATTCACTGAAAAAACCATGGGTTATAGACCATATATAGTTAGGAATTAGCATTTACAAAACCTTATTTTACTCACACAAAACCAAGGAAATTTTATATATAGTTAGTTGCACTAACTATATATCGTGCACCCACAATCCACTGCTGATGATGTCACATATTACATCATTCATGACATGGTCAGTGACATCACTGATGACATCACTGATGACATCTCAAATGACATCACTGATGACATCTCAAATGACATCTCATTTGACATCATTGATCACATCACTGATGACATCATTCTTGTGCTAATACGATGAACCTCTTCAGACTCTAATATAACCTTAGATACACTCAGTGTATACAGACACTCACACACTGTCACTCATCCATGGAGTTACTCACACACCTAGTCAGTCATGCAAAGAAACAATCTCACCTCCATTTCCTCAACTATACAGTTATACACACCTTACTTATTCAAACATATAGTAACACATATTTACTCTCTTATACAGTCCCTGATACAAGTTCACAATGATCCTTACAGTCACTCACACATTCACTGGCTCTCATGCACAGTTATTTATATATGCCAACTCTCACATGTACTGTGTTTTACATATGTACTTACTATGACATGTAGCATTCAGATATCCATTCACTCATCAATACACTCATGCACACAGTCAACCGCCCATGCAGCTGTTTCCACATGCACTCTTGAACTCATACACCTAGTGAATCAACTGCTCACACATCTCTGCACAGAGTCACACACCTCCCAGCCACCCCCACACACACTCAATCTCCCATACAAATACTTGAGCAACCAATCAATAACACATATAGCCTTTCGTATAGCTAATGATCAACACATGCAGCAGTTTACACCACAACAGACATACTGATGCACACATTCAGACAGTTTAGTCACTAACCCATGCATTTAGTACGACACATTTATTCACTCACTCATACAGTCAGGCACGCACCTACTAAATCCTTCATCCAGACACTTATACATCCACTCATTCTTCAATATGTAAAACATATTTAAACTTTACAGAAACACACAGTCACTGGATGATGTCATCAGTGATGTCATCAGTGATGTCACTGACCATGTCATGAATGATGTAATATGTGACATCATCAGCAGTGGATTGCGGGTGCGCGATATATAGTTAGTGCAACTAACTATATATGAAATTTCAATGGTTTTGTGTGAGTAAAATAAGGTTTTGTAAATGCTAATTCCTAACTATATATGGTCTATAACCCATGGTTTTTTCAGTGAATATATATATATACAAATGTAGCTCCTCCTCAACTCTCTAAGCGTCTCAAGCCACAGCTGCGCACACCAGCAAACCAGGGAGATGGACCACCAAGAATCAGCATAAGTAGTTTTATTTCAACCTTACAGAGACCAGCTACGCGTTTCAGGCAAGTATGCCCTTGATCACTATATATATATATATCAAAGCTCCAAGGTTCCCACCTGTTGGAGACGCACTCTGACATCCACTACAGCAACCTTCATGAGGTAAAAGCCGGATCGGCGAGCGGATCCAGTTTACAGCAGGCCTGTCGATTCACGCCGGACGCGTTTTGTACTCATTGCACTCTTCAGCGGCGCGACAGTCATTTTGGCATAGAGGCCACACCTCCCACTTAAAAATATGAGCCCTTCAATGGGCGACTCAAATGAGTCTGCGTTGGTTTGTGGGTCTTTTAGTGTGTGCTTCAGTTATGTGCCGCTCTCTGAGCTGTTTCAAGCCCACCAATGGCCCTCCACTCACACATCCAGCTTGTCAATCCTCCATGGATGCCTCCACATTGAGACTCCATGAATCGGAGTTCCGTGTATTGTTTGCTGGCTACCGAGGAATTTCATACAATAAAGTATCTTTACTGCACGGAATCAGGCTTCAGTGGCTTTTCTTCTTGTGGGAAAGGCTGTTGTTGGATGTTGTTGGATATATATATATATATATATATATTTTTGTCACAAAAGAGGCGGCACAACCCGATTCCTTATTGAAGCCTTTTAATCAGTGTTTCACCCCACCAACGCGTTTCAGCCACACAAGGCTTTGGTCACGGTCAGTTAGTCCTTCTACCATTTCCCTTTAAATACTAGCCCATATTAGCCTTAGGTGGCATTATGGGATATGTAGTATGGAACAATAATGTGTTAACATTTCAAACAATAAAAGAAAGACTGGTGTGATTCAACATTTGTACTGTCATTAGTACATCTTGCTACATGTTAATTCACATGGGCAGAATTATTAATTTAGAGTTCATACTTAGATTAGTTCCTGATTACTGTTAGTTCGAGTTTTGGGTATAGTACCATAAGCAATTTGAACATTTCAGCTGGTACTATCAAAGTCACTCTAGATGTATATGGAGATCCTCCCCAAAGTTCATACCTCCCGGGATTTTTGTTCGTAATCGGATAATGAGGCGGGACTCAATTTGTCTTAGTTTTCGAACAGTATCACCTCCTCTCTCCATTTTTGTTAGCATCTTCAAACCATAAAATCTCATTGTTCTCCAGTCTCCTTCTTGGCAAGCATTTATATGTTTCGCCGTAGCGTACAGCATGTTTTTGTTCTTCACTGCCCTGATATGTTCCAGGATTCTCTTTTTTAACATGCATGTGGTACTGCCTATGCACTTGATCCCGCATCTGCATTTAATTGCATATACCACATTTTTTGATGTGCAGGTAATTAGTTGGTTAATGTACATTATTTTGCCATTTGGTTCTTCAATGCTTTTCTTGCTAATTCCAATTTTACATGCTTTACAGGTAGAGCATGGTTGGAATCCTTTGAGTTGGTCCATTAGCCAGTTTGTTTGTTATTTCATTTGAAAATGGCTTTTCACTAGGAGATCTTGGAGAGAGATATTCTTCTTATATGTTATTGATGGTTGTTTGCCTACCAGTTTTCCTATATCCGGGTCTCCAGATATGAGATGCCAATATTTTTTCATCTTGTTGGTGATGATTCCACTTTCTTTATTATATGTAGTTACAAATCTTGGAGGATCATTTTCAGTGTTTTTTTGGGGTTTTTCTACCAAAATCTCTGCTCGTGTCTTTTTGTCTGCCTTCTTTTTGCATTTCTTTAGGACACGATCTTCGTATCCTCTTGAAGCAAATCTCATCTTGCTTTCTTCCATTTTGATTTCTGCATCCTCAGCTTTAGAACAATTTCTTTTAAGTCTTATGTATTCTCCATATGGTATACTTTTAAGATGCGCTTTCGGGTGGAAACTCGTGACATGTAACACGCTATTGGTGGCTGTTTTTTTGCGGAACAAGGTGGATTCTAATTTCCCTTCCGAGATGTAAATCTTTGTGTCTAGGAAATCAATTTGTTTTTTACTTGTGGAGCATGTAAATTGTAGACCGGCATTATTGTTGTTGAGTGTGGTGAAGTATTTTTGAAATTGTTGGTCTGATCCATGCCATATTATAAACAAATCGTCTATGTAGCATACCCATAGAATTATTTGATCCAGATCTTGTTGGTTATTGGTGTTCCATGCAATTGTCTTTTCCCACCAGTCCATGGTAGTATTTGCATAGTTTGGTGAAAAAGATATCCCCATGGCAGTTCCACATTCCTTCTTATATAGGTCTTCATTAAACAGGAAAACATAGTTTGTTAAACACATATGGATCATTTTCAAGAGCATGTTCGTGTGTTCCAATGTTGTGATGCTACGTTGTTTCAAAAAGTACTGACAAGCTTCTATTCCCACATCATGCCTTATCGATCGTGAACAAGGTGTGCTGCAACACCGAAACGCGTTGATCCAGAATCGTGGTCAAACCTTTTCAACAAAGGATGTAACAAGATAAATACCTCGTAAACCAAATCGCCCTGGAGGGAGGCCCGTTTTTTCCTCGTTTGGGGAAGAGTGGTTTGATGTGAAGCGGCATGGTTCAGCCGCAGGAGAACGCGCCGGCACTGAGCGCTGCATATCCGATAACAGGAACCGAATCGTGGCAATATATATATATATATATATATTCACTGAAAAAACCATAGGTTTCACACCAGTTATAGTTACCTGGAAATTTTACTGACATAAAACCATTGAAATTCCCACGTTATAGTTAGTTGGACTCACTATAACTTGCCCGCCTGCAATGCACTGCTGATGACGTCACATATTACATCACTCATGACATGGTCAGTGACATCACTCATGACATCACTGATGACACCATCCTTGTGATAGAGTGACAGACCTCCTTTCAGTGTAATATAACCCTTGAAACACATATTCAAAAATAGAAACTAAAATGTTCTAAAAAATGGAGATACCCATACCAGTTACAACAACCAATTCAGTAATTCCACCATCTATATACATGTCCACTCATTCACCAACAGTTCTATATATTCACTCATACATATACTCACTCATCATATGTAGTGATACACCTATACATCCTGTTACACACCGACAGTCATCCAAAAGTTACTCACACACATACTCACACATGCAAATAAACTATTGAACATCCATTTATTTGCATATACAGCTATACACACACTACCACCTTACTTCTAAGGAAACTTACACATACTTACTCTCTTAAGCAATCACTTATAGAAACACATACTTATTTAAACAGGAACTCTTACAATCTCTCACTCTCACATATACTCACTTATATACATCAATACTCACATATACTAGATTAAAACATATGTAGTTACTGATACAGACACTAGTGAGACAGTCATTCACTCACTAACACACACATATACACACTCATCCACCCATACAGTCCTGCACATATGCTGTCTTCAAAACACATACAAACAGTGAGTCAGTCATTAATGCATCTATGTGCTAAGTAATACCCCCACAAACCATACAGACACTCATACTGATACTAAAAAAACATCTAATAACCCATATACACACACATGTAGCTACTCACCAACCCATGCAGCCATTTATACACAAAGTGAAACACTGATACATATATTTAAATATTTAAACATTACTCGCTAATATATGTATTCACTAAGATACACTTAATAAGCCAGTTAACCAATCAATTTTTTTTTTTAAAAACATCCATTAAGACACTTATTTTAAAATGTATTCTACCATCGACCTTTACATATACATATATAAAACATATTTATTTTTCAGAAAGACACACATTCACTGAATGGTGTCATCAGTGATGTCATGAGTGATGTCACTGACCATGTCATGAGTGATGTAATATGTGACGTCATCAGCAGTGCATTGCAGGCGCGCAAGTTATAGTGAGTCCAACTAACTATAACGTGGGAATTTCAATGGTTTTATGTCAGTAAAATTTCTAGGTAACTATAACTGGTGTGAAACCTATGGTTTTTTCAGTGAATTTCAAAGGTTTTTTAAATGCTAATTCCTAACTATAACTGGTGTGAAACCTATCGTTTTTTCAGTGAATTTCATAGGTTTTTTAAATGCTAATTCCTTTCTATATCGAGTTTCTAACCTATGTTTTTTTTTACAATTTGCTGTTTTGTGTAAGTATTAATTTTGAAGTTTTTTTTATTTTTATCATTTTTTTCCGGAGCCCTCTGGGTGCGCGCTCCGGTAAGCTCTCCGGAAAGCGCACCCAGAGCGCTACTTTCGTTTGTGAGAAAAATATGAATGAAAAGTTAATAATAACGCAAAACATTTCGTACCATACAAATAAAAGCAGTTTTTTGTTATAAGGAAATGAAAATGATTTTGCATTTCCGTAAAACTGTGAAGACGTCACTTCGGCGCGCAACGTAAGCGCCCCCGGAAGCGCCTCCGTTCGCGCCGCGTATGCGCCCCGGAAGCGCCTACGTTCGCGCCGCGTTTGCGCCCCCGGAAGCGCCTACGTTCGCACCGCGTGTGCGCACACGGAAGCGCTCCGGTGCGCGCAGCGTCAGCGCGTCAAGTCATGTGACCTTAAAATAACACTTTTCATTGGTTGCTAACAGTTTTTTTTACAAAGAATGAAATCCCCACCCATTTCCTTCACTTCTTCTTTCACTTTTGTGACTGAAAGACCTGTTTTTTGCTCCTGGATCTTTCTTGGTTTACCATGGCTGCAAGAGAATCCAGCAGTGATGAAGAACCTGATTTCATCAATGAAGAGCATCCTACCCCAAAGGTGAAGGAACATTTTATTTGGAATTTTTTTTAAATACCACCTAACCAAAAAAAGGTGAATGCTCCAAAAGTGGAGTGCAAGATTTGCAAACAAGTCCTGTCACGGGGTGACCCCAAAAAAATATACTCATTTGGGAACTTTACGATGCTCCGGCATGTGGAGAGGAAGCACCCCCAGAATTTTGCCCGGGAAAGTGTCAGGGCTCTGGCACGAGAGGTTCCCAGTGATGGGGCCTCTACATCCACCAGAGGAGCAACAACTTCTGGGAGAGGGCAATCGCAGGAGCTCGTGCCCAATATTCAACCTGCTTTTAACCATGGTGTCCTGAGATGCAGATACTGCAATCAACTCCTTACCTTTGGGGAGCAAAGTGTCCAGCTCATGGTTCGAGCATTGGAAAACCATCACTGCCCTTTCCACCCCTAACTTTTTTTTGTTTTTTTGCTCCTGTTGAGCAGTTTCCATTCCCTGTTTTTGTTCCGGTTTTGAAAAAAGAAGAAAACAAAAAGTTATTTTCAGAACTACCTCCAATTCTCATCAAAGAGCTATATTCTTTAAAAAATGAAAAAGAGTAAGTGAAATGGAGTGCATTGATAATGGAAAGGAAAATGAGTAAGAAAGAACAGAAAGGTATGAGAGGAGAAAGGAAGTGAAGTAGGGGGACTGAAAGAAGGTGAATGTTGGGAAGGAAAGTAAGGAGAAGAAGAGTGAATATAGGTAATGTTGATATTCAAAGAAAATGTTGAAAAGGAACGGGGGTGTGGAAGGGTAAGAAAAGATGCATTGCTGGAGTTGAAGGATGAAGGCCTCATTTATGAAGCCATGCGTCACCTTAACACCACCAGAGCGTCACTTTTTGTGACGCATCAGTCCAGTAAAAAATGCACCTTATTTATTCATATTTACAAAGTGGTGCATCTAGGTAGATGCGTCACTTTGTAAGCCCCTGCGCCACATTATTCATACCTCAGGTGTAATGTATGCAAAAGGGACGTATTGATGCAAGAAAGGGTCGTAGAGGTGACGCAGTGAAATCTATGAGATATCACCGCATCACTTTTATGACACTGTTGCGTCCAAATCTTACGCCTGTTTCACAGCAGGCGTGCGGGCCCTTTCACATGGGGCTTGGCCCCATGTGAAAGGATACATTGCTGGAGTTGCTTCATTTTTGTGACACACTCCAGCAATGCTTCACTTTTGCGCTTACAGATACATCTGAAATACTGACGTATCTGTAAGTACTTGCGACATAATGCGTCATAAATTTATTATGACGCATGAGTAGAAGACTGAAGGACTCATTTATGAGGCCATGCGTCACTTTAACGCCACCGATGCATCACTTTTTGTGACGCACCAGTACTGTAAAAAATTCACCTTATTCAGTCATATTTACAAAGTGACGCATCTAGGTAGTTACGTAACTTTGTAAGCCCCTGCGCCACATTATTCCTACCTCAGGTGTAATGTATGCAAAAGGGACGTATTGACGCAAGAAAGGGTCGTAGAGGTGACGCAGTGAAATCTATGAGATATCACCGCATCACTTTTATGACACTGTTGCGTCCAAATCTTACGCCTGTTTCACAGCAGGCGTGCGGGCCCTTTCACATGGGGCTTGGCCCCATGTGAAAGGATACATTGCTGGAGTTGCTTCATTTTTGTGACACACTCCAGCAATGCTTCACTTTTGCGCTTACAGATACGTCTGATATACTGACGTATCTGTAAGTACTTCCGACATAATGCGTCATAATTTTAATATGACGCATGAGTAGAAGACTGAAGGACTCATTTATGAGGCCATGCGTCACTTTAACGCCACTGATGCGTCACTTTTTGTGACGCAACAGTGCTGTAAAAAATTCACCTTATTCAGTCATATTTACAAAGTGACACATCTAGGTAGTTACGTCACTTTGTAAGCCCCTGCGCCACATTATTCCTACCTCAGGTGTAATGTATGCAAAAGGGACGTATTGACGCAAGAAAGGGTCATAGAGGTGACACAGTTAATAAACTGGGGGCCTCATTTCTGAAAAGTGAAGCAACGCTGAGTGAAAACAGCGATGCGTCACTTTTCTGTGCGCACTCCTTACGACATTGTATTGTATTGTATTGTATTGTATTGTAAGGGGTGCTTGTAGAGCGCACTGACACCATGGGTTTCCTGGCGCTGGTTGGAAGTAGAGGGGACAGAGGGACTAACCAGATTGGGGGAAAAGCCAGGTTTTTAAGGACTTAATAAAGAAGGTCAAAGAGTTAGAGGTTTTAAGGTTTTAAGGTTTTAAGAGAAAGGGGAAAAGAGTTCCAGAGCTTGGGGGCCAGGACATTCCAGATGTGTCATATTTAATGTATGACGAATCATGTCGCAAGGAGTTACATATACGTCAGTATTTCTGACGCATCTGTAAACACTAAAGTGACGCATTGCTGGAGTGCGTCACAAAAGTGCCCGTACCGGGCGCTTACCCCGCGGAAAATTAAAGATTTTTTTTTTTTTTACCTTTATGAGCCTCCTAAGCCCCCCTCAGAAAACCTAGAGGGTCAAGAAGTCTCTACCGTGCCCCCTTCTAGCCATACCGAACAATGTTTGCCCTCCATCTTGTGTCTCGATTGTACCGAAACACAAAATGGTGGACTCCCGTTACGCTGCCGGTGCGCGTACCGGAGCGCGCACCGGTAAGCGCTCCATAAAAAAAGGTGGGAAAGTAATTTTCAGAAAAACCACTGGAGACACTTTCATCAAATATAGAATAGGCCCTACTACATAGCAGTCCCTACCATTTGCCCAAATTTGGTGGCATTCCATTGAGACATTTAGGCTACAGGCCTGTCTAAATATCCTGAGGTAAATTACATGACAAAAACACATATGAAGTGTTAGAATTTACAACCAATTAAAAAGTTTCTTTCATTTTCTACGATTATTTCCTGACATTTGATTGGTTATGTACAAGAATATGTATAAAAGAAGAGAGGGAAACACAGCCATTTTGACTACTGCTTCCTGTAGTACATTTGAAAAGAAATAACACTGACAACTTCATCTGCTTTCTCAAAGGTAAGTTGTTATTTTGGAAAGTGAAGTATGTTGTGCACTTTAAGTTAATTTGAGAAAAAATATTCTGGTAGTTATATACTATCCCTCTGTAATAGTTATAGATTGAGATAGACTTCTCTGTAATAGTTATGGATTGAGTTAGGCTTCTCTGGTATAATTATGAATTTACTTAGGCTTCATCACAGGCACTTTTTAATAGTTCTACTTCCTGCCTGAAACCATACACTGCCCAAAAATTACTTCACTGCTAAAAACTCAAAAGTACCTGTCTAAACTTAAACCCAACAGTTCCCTAACTCTACTAATATAGTTAATTTTTATGCAATTTTCAGAAAGAAAATAGAAGGAGAAAAACAAGCAAATGTTACTTCTATCGAAGTAAAGGTGGAAAATCCAGAAGAGCAAAAAGACAAAGTTGATTTCATGGATGACTCTTTGGACCAACAGTTTATAGAATGTTTGGAACAAATTGAATCACATACTTATAATTATGAGGAAATACCGGACAATATTATGTTACAAGTTTTATTAAATTATGAAAAAGTATCAGAGGAATAAATTTATATTTAATATTTTTAAATAGTTTGAGACAATATTCATTTTTATATGTAATTCATGAAGTATTACCAAAATTATTATATTATAAAATGAGACTTATAGTATACTGTGCAACTTTTTTTCTGTTACATGGTAAGTTTACTCATAGTTACTACATTTCTCCCACTATATTATCTCCTATGTGTATTTTACACCTCTTTTTCATCATAAGGGATCAGGATAGACTACCCATGATCCCCTAGGACTTCTCAGGGAGTGCTTAAAAGATCTGTTTCTGCTTTCCTGACAGACTATGTTATGGATTCCATATACCACAATAACTTCGATAACAACATGCAAGATATCTACAGAGGAGATGGTGTACATTAAATTTAAGTCTCTGCATTGGTACCTACATGTAGGTACTTAAATAAAATAAAAAAACAACAAAAAAAACAATTAATAAACATACAATTTTTCAAAGTGATTTTTCCCATAGTACGCTCCCCGGTGCGCTCCCCGGTGCGCGTACCAGGCGCTTCCCCCGCGAAAATCGAAAAAAAAAAATGTGAGACCCCGCGGGGCCTTTTAATGGCCCCCACATCAAACCTAGGGGGACAGGGGGTGTCTACTCTGCCCCCTTATGGTCATTACCCCCTTTCTTTTGGCCACCTCTCATGTCTCGATCCTACCGAGACACAAGATGGCGGCTGCTCCAGACTGTTTAGAATGTTTACAGACACCCGAGAGCCAATCAGCTTTCCATGCGCAAGTCGCGTGGCGCGCCTATAGATATATATATATTTTTTAACCTAAATTACTCAAAATCCACTGGAGCACATATCTTAAGACATAGCAAAGGCACATCGGGCTACCAGTCCCTACAATTTTGCCAAGTTTGGTGTAAATCCATTCAGCCGTTCGAGCTAAAAGTGAAATCGACCGCCCTATGGAAATTAACATGGGGAAAACGCGTTTTGGGACCCCCCTTTTATCTCGGCCCCGCTTGACGAATCCCCCCCAAACTTTTGGGGAAGGACTGGGACGCCGCGAGGCCATTTTGAGGAAATTTTCAGGCAGATCCGTCAACCGGCGCCAAAGTTATTCTAAATAGAATTTTGAGATTTAACATTGAAAAAAATCCTAACTATATACCTACTGGCGACCGCCAGTAGGTAATATATATATATATATATATTCAATGAAAAAAACATAGGTTATAAACCATATATAGTTAGGGATTAGCATTTACAAAACCTTATTTTACTCACACAAAACCATTGAAATTCGCATATATAGTTAGTTGCACTAACTATGTATCGCGCACCCGCAATCCACTGCTGATGATGTCACATATTACATCATTCATGATATGGTCAGTGACATCACTGATGACATCACTGATGACATCATCCAGTGACTGTATGTTTCTGTAAAGTTAATAAATGTCTTACATATTGAAGAATGAGTGGATGTATAAGTGTCTGGATGAAGGATTTAGTAGGTGCATGACTGACTGTATGAGAGAGTGATTACATGTGTCTCACTGAGTGCATGGGTTAGTGATTAAACTGTCTTAATTTGTGCATCATTATATCTGTTGTTCTGTAAAGTGCTGCATGTGTTGATCAGTACCTATATGAGTAACTATATGGGTTATTGATTAGTTACCCAAGTATTTGTATGGGAGAGTGAGTGTGTGTGTGTGGGTGGCTGGGAGGTGTGTGACTCTGTGCATAGATGTGTGAACAGTTGATTCACTAGATGTATGGGTTCAAAACTGCATGTAAAAACAGCTGTATGGGTGGTTGACTGTGTGCATGAGTGTATTGGTGAGTGAATGGATATCTCAGTGCTACATGTCAAAGTAAGTACATATGTAAAACACAGTACATGTGAGAGTTGACATATATAAATTACTGTGTATAAGAGCTAGTGAATGTGTGAGTGGCTGCATGGATCATTGTAAACTTGTATCAGTGATTGTAAAAGTGAGTAAATATGTGTTAGAATATGTTTGAATAAGTAAGGTGTATATAACTGTATAGTTGAGGAAATGGAGGTGTGATTGATTCTTTGCATGACTGACTAGGTGTATGAGTAACTCCATGGATGAGTGACAATCTGTGAGTGTCTGTTTACACTGAGTGTATCTAAGGTTATATTAGAGTCTGAAGAGGTTCATCGTTTCATCACATGAATGATGTCATCAGTGATGTTGTCAGTGATGTCATTTGAGTTGTCATCAGTGATGTCACTGACCATGTCATGAATGATGTAATATGTGACATCATCAGCAGTGGATTGCGGGTGCGCGATATATAGTTAGTGCAACTAACTATATATGCGAATTTCAATGGTTTTGTGTGAGTAAAATAAGGTTTTGTAAATGCTAATCCCTAACTATATATGGTTTATAACCTATGGTTTTTTCATTGAATTTTCAAGGTTTTGTAAATGCTAATTCCTAACTATATATGGTCTATAACCTATGGTTTTTTCAGTGAATTTCAATGGTTTTTTAATAGCAAATATCAAAAGCTGTAAAATGTATTCTTCTTTTAAAGGAAAAATATATTTATATCTTTTTAATATAATTTTTTTAAGCATCTGCCAAACCCTGACCTATTAATAGTGCACTGTGGTGGAAATGATTTTTGGACTATGACTGGGGTTAGTCTGGAAATGCTTTTAAAGGACACCTTTCATCAATTGATGACACTTTTTCCCCAAACTGCCTTGGTATATTCCAATATATGCCAAAGACAGAAATGGAAGTGGTCCAACCAATTTTTTCCACAATTTGAGAAAGCACGGAAACATGTGAATAAATCTGTTTCTGCTTACATGAGAGACTTTAGAATGGGTTTAATATACAACAATAACTTGCGTTACAACATGCAAGACATCTACAGAGGAGATGGTGTGCACTTCTCCGATGAGGGGAATAGAATATTCCTCCTGAATTTAAAACTGTGCATTGTAACCTACTTGTAGGTACCTAAATTAGCCACAGAACCCAATAGCTCTTTTCAGAGCTACCCTACCTATGATCATTCAAAACGTTTATCTTTTTCTAACTTTTTTCACTATTTTTCACCAAAGTACGCTCCCCGGTACGCTTACTGGTGTGCGTACCGAGCGCTCCCCCCGCAAATTTTTATAAAAAAAAAAATCATTTTTGGCCTATATGAGCGTCCTAAGCCCCCCTCAGAAAACCTAGAGGGTCAGGAAGTGACTACCGTGCCCCCTTCTACCCATTCCCAACGTTGTTTGTCCTCCATTTTGTGTCTCGATTCTACCCAAACACAAAATGGAGGACTCCCGTAACGCTGCCGGTACGCGTACCAGAGCGCGCACCGGTAAGCGCTTGTAAAAAAAGGTGGGAAAGTAATTCACAGAAAAACCACTGGAGACACTTTCATCAAATATAGAATAGGCCCTACTACATAGCAGTCCCTACCATTTACCCAAATTTGATGGAATTCCATTGAGAAAATTATGCTGTAGGCCTGACTAAATATCCTGAGGTAAATTATATGACAAAAACACATATGAAGTGTTAGAATTGACAACCAATTAAAATGTTACTTTCATTTTCTACTATTATTTCAAGACATTTGATTGGTT
The DNA here is from genome assembly GCF_964263255.1 of Lissotriton vulgaris. Lineage (NCBI taxonomy): Eukaryota > Metazoa > Chordata > Amphibia > Caudata > Salamandridae > Lissotriton > Lissotriton vulgaris. The sequence continues at coordinate 110,305 of NW_028241266.1, forward strand.
ATGTACCTGAATATATATAAAGAAAGAGAGAGAAACACAGCCATTTTGACTACTACTTCCTGAAGTACATTTCAAGAGCATTTTCACTGACAACTTTGGTTGATTGCTTTATTTCGATATGCATATATCATAAAAGCAGTACAAAAGATAAAAACAGCATGTCGAAGAAATTTGACTGTACATTTAAGGGTAAACGAATAAAACTAATTTGATCAGCATAAATTAACTAAAAGAAGATTAAATTGATATGGACAGTCTTTTAAGTCGAATCAACCAAGCCCATTTTAAAAATTTGGAAACGGCACAAACAATGGGAGGGGCTGTATTGGTTAAAAGAATCCGGAGAGCAACAGAATACTGGCGAGTGCCCAATTCTTTGCAAATAGGTTTTAGCCATCGTGATCTGGGGCGCCCATAGTCCGGGCATTCAAAGAGAAAGTGTGGCACCGTCTCTGGTTTGTCAGGACAAAGGGCACAATGGCGTGATGAGGGCTGGATTTGTTCCACCTGGAGCAGAGGTCGGCAAGGGGTAAAGTTCCTAGCCGGAATTTAATATACAAAGACCGGTCCATGGCAAAGGTGATAAGGTCCATGTAAGGCTCAAAGGCAACGACATCTTTTATTAGCAGGAAGGCTGCGGTGGTTTTACAGTGCTGCTGATTGCTGATGCGCTTCTCAGAGACCCATTCCCAGTAAAGTTTTTTTAGGGACTCCTTTGAAGGGGCTGAGTGGCTAATCCAACAGGAGTTCAGACCAAGATCCCCTAAAAGTTGTTTAATTTCCCAGAGCCATTTGATCCTGTGCCAGCCGTCGGAGCACATCACCTCTGCTAGACCGTCAGCATAGGATTTTAACTCCGGGACCCTCCACAGGCGAGCCCAGAGCAAGAGAGGTCGGAGGCGGGCCTGATCCCCTATTGCTTTACAGCCAACATCCATAAGGACTGGGAGTGTCGGGCTACTCATCGGGATGGCAAGGAGGTCTTTAATGAATTTGTTCTCAGCCTTGCTCAATGAATCCACTTTGCCTAGGCCCCACAGTTCAGCTCCATATAGTGACGCGGGAACCGCACGTGCTTTATATATGTCTATTAAAGGGGCAATACATTGTTTGGTTGAGTTATTAAACTCCTTGAGGAGGGCCCCCCCCCACCCTTTTGTGACCAATTGTCATTTTGTTAATGTGGGCGGTCCAACTCATCGCATCACTTAGACGGATTCCCAGGTAATCAAATTCTGCCACTCTTTCAAGGGGGGTGGAGTTCAAAATAGGGGGACGGCCAAGTTTACGAGGTGGGTGCATAACTAAATACTTGGTTTTGTCCACATTGATGACAAGTCTTCTGATAGTGCAGAAGTGCTGAAAGCGGTTCAGGAGTTTCTGGAGACCTTGGGGGGTTTTCGAAATGAGGAGGGTGTCATCGGCGAACAGCAAAGTTGGAATTTTTACGCCTCCCAAGGTTGGAGGGTCTGCTGGTTCGCCGAGCAGGTGCTCTACCACCCCATTGATGTAGAGAGAGAATAGGGTGGGAGCCAGGACACAACCCTGTCGCACTCCCCTCTTGACCCTGATCTTATCGGTCTTTTCCCCATTTAACCCCCATCTAACCTGGGCATAGGTGTTATTATGCAGTTTGATGAGGAGATTTAGGATGTACGGGGGCATCCCTAGTCCATGTAACAGCCTCCAGAGTTCCTCCCTAGGAACCAGGTCAAAGGCAGTCTTCAGGTCAATAAAGGCCAAGTATAGACTGCCTTTGCCTAGCTCCACCACCTTCCAGTACAATAACAGGAGCCTAAAAACTTGTTCGATAGTTCCGGTGCCTGAACGGAATCCGGCTTGCATATCAGACAGAATGTGGTTGTCGTCCACCCATTGTAAAATCCTACCCAAAATGGCTTTCCCTGCCAGTTTCTGACTCGAGTCTATTAGGCTTATAGGCCTATAGTTCCCAGGTAAGTCCCGGCAGCCCTTTTTAAAAATAGGGACTACCTCCGCTCCTCTCCAGGAGTCTGGCACAGGTCCTCCCTCGATGATTGCATTAAGAAGTGCCGAGATCAGTACCCCCCAATCTTCAGGGTAGGCTCGGAGGATGTCTCCTGGGAGGCCGTCCGGGCCAGCTGCTTTTAATGGCACCAAAGTTTTGATCTGCTTTGTGACATCCAGAACAGAAAACAAATCCAAGTCTTGGTCTAGGGTGTAGGGGGGGAGGATGAAGGGATCGTTTAATGGTCCTTCTATGGCAGAAAAAAGTTTTTGGAAGTGGGAAAACCATGTCTGGGCATTGATACTACAGGTCCTCAGGGTGTCAACGGGACGGTTCCTGTTACCCACCAAGTCCCAAAAACCTTTGGCATCTTTCCCACGGCTGGCAACCAAGAGGTCCTGCCAGTAATTATCCTCCCACTCCCTCTTGGCGTTTTTTTGACAGAGTGAATAGTGCCTCCTGGCCGCCCTAGTCCTAGATGGTATTTTAGACTTAACCGCTTCAATAAGAAGCGACTTCGCCTCCCTGCACTTCTGGTTGAACCAGCCCTGTCTAACCCGTGAACGGGGTTTCTTTCTATTAGTGCTGACTGGGACTACGAAGAGGTCACTAATGGCCTGAGTTATGGTACAGAACCTTGAGGTCACCTCCAACATCCCATCCTCACGGGGGTCAAGGTTATCAAGAGCTGAGGTGAGAAGCTGCCTAATGACAGAGGTTTTTCCTCTGAGAGCGACAGCTTCGCCCACTTTAGCCGGCGTCCACAATTGGAAACTACTGACAAATCCGGGGCGGGATTGCGAGTAGTTATGCTCGCAGTACTAGTTAGCCACTTATGGGACAAGGTGAGTGAGAGGAGATTGTGGTCACTCTCTACAGATGGTATGATCACCATGTCCTTTACCATCCTCCACAAATGTACGTCGAGAAGAAAGTAATCAATTCGTGACGTGTGCCCAGGCCTATTGTAAGTATGGGCCCCTGCTTTATCAGAATTAGTCCTGCCGTTAGCAGCCCTCAGGCCAAACTCCATGGTTATGGAGTTGATCTGGAGGGCCACTTCTGTCCACTTTTTGATAGGGCTAAGTTCCAGGGACGGTATCCCCCACCTGGTGTCATGTTCCTCTTGATCTTGTAGGATTTCGAGGTCTAGGAGCTCAAAGGTGCAATTAAAGTCGCCCGCCACCAAAGTGCAGTATTTGTAGGGTGACGGACGGAGCAGGGCTTCTAAGCAAGTTATGACTGGGGATTCCCTGCCCCCCTTTGTACCTCGGGCGTAAATATTAAAGATGTTTAAGATGACTCGACCCTGAGGATTTTTCAGCGATATGTTGAGGAGGTCCGGGCATTTAGTATCCCGCTCCACCACCCTGCAGTTGAGTTCAGAAGCCACCCAGATGAGGAGGCCACCTGAAGGGCGGCCCCTACCAGATCCCGCATGAACAGCTGGTAAAAAGTGGGTGGAGTATCCTGCCTTATGTAGGGGCTCCTTACTCCAGGTTTCCTGGAACAGGCATATGGAGTATTGCTCCACAAGCGAATTCCAGTCTGGCAATGCCAGCTTTCTCTCGAGGCCTGCTGCATTCCAGCTGAAAACCCTAAGCGGTGGGTCCGTCACAACCGCAATGCTACAGGTCTCGACAGGGGCCAGTGAGTCCACAACACCCACAGTTGAAAAACTAACTGGGAGGTCAGGTGATGCCCTCGCATCCCCTCTGCCCTCAGCAATCTCAACATTGACCTGGTCTTGTGGTATGGTCGAAGGGCTATGGAATTTGGGAGAAGGGGCGGACTCGACGTCAGGGCTCCAAGCCACAGAAGCCTCCTCAGGGGCGACACAGAGTCAACAGCCCCAGAAACCCCAATTCGGTGATGGTGGGACTGCTCTAGAGTAATTCCCGGGAAGAATTGGCCATAGGCGCTGTTTTGGAAAGGGGGCCCAGGATGGGAAAAAGGGGTAATAGGGGCCGGCCGCGGGTAGAAGAAAGATAAATCAACAGCATCGACTCCCGGGCCGGCCGCTGTTCGCCCTTGGGAGCATATTGAGTGGGCGGCTCTTATGTCTTGAAAGTTGACCACCACGCAGTCTCCCTCAAAAGGTTTTTTCCCGTGTCCAATCCAGCCCACCCTGCGCACCCCAAGAATCAGGCCATCCACGCCCAGTGGGAGGGGTCTGTTGGTTTTCAACCAGTGGATGACCTTATTTTTTAGCGCTTGGTGAGTTTCCTGCTGTGTTTCTTTTAAGGGGGGAACTTTGATGAGAACAGCAACATACGGGTGGCATTCAGGGGGGAGATTTACCGGGGGGCACTTACGTGTCGGAATTTGCTGAGTGGCCACTGGTGAGGGATTTTTAGGTAAGGAGGTGGTAGGTTTGGTCTTAGACGAGGAGGTGGTAGGGTTAACCTTAGAAGTTGTCGCTACTCCACTGGTTTTAGCCAGCGCTGCAGACGCAGGTTGCAAGTTTGGACCAGCCCCTCCCTTTTCTTTATTCTTATGGGCAGGATTAAGCACAGATGTTGTCGCTGCTGGGGAGGGAGTGCCGTGCACTTGGGCTGCATGAGTGGAGACACTCGGCCCTGCCTGCTTCGCACTGGCCTGGGAAGCTGGGGTTAGTGCTTTCCCAGTGGCCAGTGTTTTAACGGGCAGAGTCGACTGGCCACTCAATGGTTGGCTGACTGGTACCCCTTTACCAACATTCCTGTCTGAGATGACCTCACTAGGCTTAGGCAGTAGCTTCAACAAGGTCTTCAGGGAGAAGAAGTTGTCCCTGGTAACCTGTTCAAACTTATCGAGCCTATCCCCCAGGCTCTTAACTTGGTCGAAAAGTGGAATAAGCAGGGACTTTACTAGTTTCTCGAGGGGCTCGAGAGAGGGACCCTCGTTTGATGGAAAAAGTGTTGCCGGGACCAAGGGAGGAGGTGGCGGGGAATCGTCTGCAAGCTGGGGGAGGCTGGGAATCCCGAGAGAGACAGGCCCTCCGGAGTCTATCTGTAAAGTACCCCTTTGAAGCTGTGTCCTAGGGCGCTTGTATAGCATAGAGTAGCTTCCCTTCCGAATATTGGTCCCCCTTTTCCTTTTCCTATGCACCCGGGTAGATCTAGTCTGGGGCAGTGGTTTTGGATCGGGCGAGGGAACAATAAAATCAGATTGAGACCTGCTACCAGGAGAACTAGCTATAAGATGAACGGGGCCGGAATCCACAACCTCGATACAAAGACTGCTTGGGGGAGAAGCTGATATCAGGCTTTCTATCCTGTCTATTCCTGCCTCTAACGCTACGATATGTTGCTCTTCAGATAAGGGCCCAGGCGGAGGTGCAGTGGGGATGGCAGTAGTTGGGGACAAGGCATGTGCCGCAGCTCCCAGGGAAGAGCGTTTTGATGGAAAAAGGTCAACTGAAAGGCGGCGTTCCGTCATTGCAATCTCCTTTTCAATGACGGCGGCCACCCTGGTGATAAATTTGTCCATAGTATCAATCATCGTGGAGCCCCCCGAAGCACTTTCACCACCACCCCTCAAGGCTTTGCCAGAGCGAGTAGACATGATGGCTACAGGTCCCACAGATGGGCTCCGGGGGCTTGAACCCGAGGCAATGGGTGTACGGGGGTGGCCCAGCCCAGCCTTGACAGCCCCTGACTGCCACAGACTGCCCGCCCTTTGCTCGGGCTTCGCTCGGCGTCCAGCTCGCGTCCTGCTGAGCGTCGAGCAGAACGTGAAATAGGCACGTTGCAGGCGGGGGGTGTGTCTGTTGGTGGGCGCGTCTGTTGGTGGGCGCGTCCGCGCGCACCTGGGGAAGCAGGGACTCCTGGACTTCCGAGTCCCTGCTACAGTGCCATCTTGTTGTTTTCGTCAAGCGCCTCCCAGTGCCCAGCGCTTACAGGCGACTCTCCCACGTTCTGGAGCCGCGAAGCGGCACCCGCGAAGCGGGTGCGGCGACGGGCAGCAGCAAACAGCAACACAGCAGCGGTCCCAAAGTCGGAGGGACAGGCAGCTACCTCCAGCGCTCCCAGGTGTATCCCAGCGGGGAAGGGAGACACCCGCCTTTTCACTCTGGCCAGGCGGGGGGCGTGTCTGTTGGTGGGCGCGTCCGCGCGCACCTGGGGAAGCAGGGACTCCTGGACTTCCGAGTCCCTGCTACAGCGCCGTCTTGTTGTTTTCGTCAAGCGCCTCCCAGTGCCCAGCGCTTACAGGCGACTCTCCCACGTTCTGGAGCCGCGAAGCTGCACCCGCGAAGCGGGTGCGGCGAGGGGCAGCGGCAAACAGCAACACAGCAGTTGGTCCCAAAGTCGGAGGGACAGGCAGCTACCTCCAGCGCTCCCAGGTGTATAACTGACAACTTTAACTTCTTTTTCAAGGGTAAGATATAATTTAAAAAATTTGAAAGGAGAAATATGTTATGCACTTTAAATTAATTTAGGAAAACGTTTTCAGATAGTTATATACTGTCCCTCTATAAGAGTTAGTCATTGAGAAAGACTTAATTATTTAAATTATTGATTGAGTTAGGCTTCTGTGGTATAATTATGAATTTACTTAGGCTTCATCACAGGCACTTTTTAATAGTTCTACTTCCTGCCTGAAACCATGCACTGCCCAAAGTTAACTTCACTGTTAAAAACTCACAAGTACCTGTCTGAACTTCAACCCAACAGTGCCCTATCTCCACTGATATATTTTTTTAATGCAATTTACAGCAAGAAAATGGAAGCACAGCAAAAAGAAAATACAATTTCATTTCAAATTAAGATTGAAAACAATCCTAACGAAGAAAAAGAAGAGGTAGACTTTATGGATGAAACAGTAGACCAAGAATTAATAAAATGTGCTGAAGAATGTGATTTTTGGAATGAAAAGGAGGACATACCTGATGATTTAATGTTACAAATTCTCTTAGATTTTGAAAAATCAGAACAATAAATTTACATTTTAAAAGTTAAAATTGTTTGAGACATTATTCTTTTTAATATTCAAATTATGAAATAGTACCCAAAAAGATAAAATATAAAGTGAGACTTTAAATATACTGTGCAACTTTTTTGTGTTACATAGTAAGTTTGCTCATAGTTACTTCCTTTCTCCCACTATATTATCTCCAATGTGTATTTAACATCTCTTTATCATCTCCTGCCTCCATGTTGTTTCTGCTTTCCTGACAGACTATGCTATGAATTCCATATACCACAATACCTTCTGAAACAACATGCAAGATATCTACAAAGGAGACGGTGTATATTTATTTTTAGACTCTGCATTAGTTTCTACATGTTGGTTTTTAAATTAAAAAAAACAATAAAAAAATACAACAAAAAGAACAATCAATAAACATCCAATATTTGAAAATTCTTTCATTCTTTTTTCCCTTTATTACGCTTCCCGGACCGCTTCCCGGTGCACGTACCGGGCGCTCCCCCCGCAAAAAAAACGATAATAATTTTTTTTTTTTTTGCCCCGCGGGGCCCTTTTATGGCCCACACATCAAACCTAGGGGGTCAGAGTGGGTCTATCCCTGCCCCCTTATGCTCATTTCACCCTTTGTTTTGGCCACCTCTCATTTCTCGATCCTACCGAGACACAAGATGGCGGCCGCTCCGGACTGTTTAGAATGTTCACAGTCACCGGGGAGCCAATCCGATTCTCCTCGCGAAGTTCCGTTACGCGTCAGGTACGCGAACCAGGGCGCTAACCGGGATGCTGTCACAGATATATATATTTTTTTGAATGTTAATTTCTCGAAATCCACTGGTGCACATATCTTGAGAACTAGCAAAGGCACATCGGGCTACCAGTCCCTACAATTTTGCCAAGTTTCATAGAAATCTATTCAGCCATTCGAGCTAAAAGTGAGTCCAACCACCCTATGGAAAACTCAATGTTAAAAACGCGTTTTGGGACCCCCCTTTTTTCTTGGCCCCCCCTTCACGAAACCCCCCCAAATTTTAATGAACTGCTCCGAAACAAAATGTTCCATTTTCCTGAAAATTTCAGCCAATTCCGTCCACAAACGCCAAAATTATTTGACATAGAATTTTCAGAAATCCCATAGGAAAAAAATCCTAACTATATATACCTACTGGCGACCGCCAGTAGGTAATATAAATATATATATATTCACTGACAAACACCATAGGTTTTAGGGGTATTATAGTTAGCTGGACATTTCACTCATACAAAACCATTGAAATTCCTCCGTTATAGTTAACGGTGATGTCATCAGTGATGTCATTTGGGATGGCATCAGTGATGTCATCAGTGATGTCACTGACCATGTCATGAATGATGTAATATGTGACATTATCACCAGTGGATTGCAGGCGCGAGAGTTACAGTTAGTACAACTAACTATAAAAGAGGAAATTCAATGGTTTTGTATGAGTGAAATGTCCAGCTAACTATAACACCCCTAAACCTATGGTTTTTCTGTCAATTTCTAAGGTTTTTTAAACGCTAATTCCTAACTATAACCTGCCTGAAACCTATGGTTTTTTCAGTGAATTTCTAAGGTTTTTTAAATGCTAATTCCTTACTATAACCTGCTTAAAACCTATGTTTTTTTCAGTGAATTTCAAAGGTTTTTTAAATGCTAATTCATAACTAGAACCTGCTTGAATCATATGGTTTTTGCAGTGAATTTCAAAGTTTTTTTAAATGATAATTACAAAGTAAAACCTGCCTGAAACCCAAGGTTTTCTTCAGTGATTTTGAAAGATCTATTCAATGACAGTTTTTAAATCTATTAATTATTATATTTATTTATTTGATACTGATTTACAATTTTTTTCAAATATATTTATTTTTATATAACTTTTTTTAGATTACATTACACATTTTTAACATATATATTTTTTAAATGTAATATATATGTATATATTTTATATTTATTAAAATATTTTATATATATATTTTTCCAATTTTTTGAGCAGTCCCGCACCCATAGCGCACCTCTCTCAATTACTGCGCAGAAAGTAGCCACCATTTTACAATTGTTCTGTAGGATGCGCGTAGGGTGTGCGCTAGGTGCGTATTTTCATATGTAATGGCTATGCGACCCGTACGTGACTTCAAGTGCACACGCAACATATACGTATCACGCCACACCTTGCGCTCGCGTTTCCACATGATGTAATGTATGTGTTCAACGCTGTGGGCGCATGACTTACGCGAAATTTTTTGGTATAAAAAAAGATATATATATATATGTATTTAATAAAAAAATGAAGGAGAAAAAAATAATATTTTTTCAGTTTTAATAAACTTATATTACCAGTTAAATGCAATTTAGAGAAGTTGCGCTAGATGCGTGCTGTGTGTACGGACCCATCGCGCATCCCATGTGACAAAAAGAAAGAGATTTAATTGGTTTATAACACTTACTGTTCTAGCTATTGTAGAACACCACCCATTATAATCACTCTTCTTAGACCTTCAGTAATAGAAGACCTGTTCTGAGAAAAACCTTACTTTTTCGTCATTGGAAACCTGAACTTCTTTTTTGGATTCAAAAATGGCTACACCACTGCAAGAATCATCTGATCCTGATGATTTTGTTACTGAATAATTTCTACCAGAACCTCACCCTCCCAAAAGATACATATCCATCATATGAAAATGTTCTACTTTTCCGGAGGGACAAAAGTAATGTAATGCCACCAAAGTAACATGCAAGATTGGCAACGCAGTGCTGTCCAGAGGAGATCCAAACAAGAAATACTCCTGTGGCACTGCTAGTATGCGCAAGCACCTCCAATCCCAGCATTCTGTGAACTATGCTCACGAAGAATGTAGAAGGCTGCGCCAAAATGTACCTCCACCACCGGCAATACCAAGTACCTCTGGGGCATCACCTTCAACATCACCACCAGACATACGTACCCAAATCGTGAAAGTTAGAATGCACTGCGTGAAGTGCTTTCTTTTAATTTGTTATGGGGAGCAATCAGTAGACCTAGTTTTCAGAACAATTGATAACCATCAATGCTAGATTTTTTTTGTAACTCCCTCAAAGTTCATGGTTTTGTTCGTCCTGTTCACTTTTTTTTTCTTTTTATAAAAACCAAAAAAACAAAAAACGTTCTAAAAATCAAAAAAAACAACTACTCTGGTTAAAAAAAGAACTAAATGTATATGCTAGTGTGTGAAAGTTTTCATAATGTATACGTACTGCATAATTGACTAAAGAATGCATTTGTCATATTTAATGAATGTATAACTGCAGAATTATAAGGAAGTGTTGTACCATGATACTGTACGCTCTTTAGCTACAGCGTGCTCAGCTACTTCCGAAGGACAGAGATGCAACATATGTACATAAATATATTGGAAGTCTGTATTTCTCTCTCCACTGCTGCTTAAACTGCACGCATGGGGTGGGTGATACATGCACCCTTGCACCATGGTGCAAGAATATCTGTCTTGTGTGGAGTTTCTTTTTGTGCAGGAAGACACATCTTCAGTGAAGGCATTTTTCTCCTACAATGTAAGCTGCGCATTGTAGCGTATATTTGAATGAAAAAAATGAGGAGAGATTAAAACAATTCTGCGGCAGATTTACAAGCTCTCTGCGCCACCAGTACATCACTTTTTGTGACGTACTGGTTGCAGAGGTGGCTCCTCCATATTTACAAGAAGAAAACAAGTTACCCTCATGACTTTTCCATTTCTTCTAAATACAGCCCCTTCATACGCAGCTCTTTATGTATATATATTACATCATTCATGACATGGTTAGTGACATCACTGATCACATCACTGATGACATCTACTATGACATCACTTATAACATCACTGATGACATCATCCAGTGAATGTGGTTTGGTTTGTTATTTAAATGTGTATTATACATAGAACAATCTGCATTAAAGAATGAGTGGATATAAAAAAATCTGGATAAAGGGTTTAGTAGCAGTGTGATTGATTGTTTACTTGACTAATTCATACTGTCTCATTAAATATATTTAATAGTGACTAAACTGTGTGAATATTTGTATTACTTTGTCAGTTGTTCTGTAAACTGCTGCACCAGTTGGTTACTAGCTATGTGAAAGTCTATATTACTTATTGATTACTTAACTAAGTATATGTATGAGAGAATGAATGTGTGTGTGGTTCGGTGGGGGATGTGTGACTGCCCAAAGATGTGTGAATAGTTGATTCAGTAGGTAAATGACATTAAGACTACATGTTATAAGAATTGTTTGGGTGAGTTAACATCTTTATGGGTGTGGTTATGAGCAAATATATCTCTCAATGGTACATGTGCAATAAAGTACAAAAATAAAAGGCAACGTATGTGACATTTCTTGTATATAAATAAGTATTCATATGACTCAGTGATTGTATCAGTAACTGAATGGATAACTGTATACTTGTATTAGTGATTTTATAACACTAACTATGAGTTACTATCTATATAAATAAATGAAGTGCGGTTTGTATAAGTGTTAGGGGTAGTGTTTTAGGGTTTAGGGTAGTGTAGTGGTGTTTTTGTAGTGAACAGGTTGTGCTGGGGATAGATTAAGGGTTGAAGGTAGTGGATAGGTCTTTGTCTAGAGTAGGGGGTCGTGTTGATGGTACATTTAGCGTTTATGGTAGTACACTGGTGTTTGTGTATTGTAGGGGGTCATGCTGAAGGTAGTATTTTAGGGTTTAGGATACTACAGTGGTGTTCGTCTACTGTAGGGGATAGTGTTTTAGGGTTTAGAGTAGTACAGTGGTGTTTATGTACTGTAGAGGTTCATGCTGGGGATAGTGTTTAGGGTTTACCATAGTGTAGTGGTGTTTATTAAGTTTAGGTGTTGTGCTGGGGGTATGTATTAACATTACACTATCACCACCCTAAGCACAATTGTCAGTAGTAACCACCTAAAAATTCCAGATTAAGTTATCAGCAGAATGCTAGGAAAACGTTTATCAATATTAAATGGTTCTAATCAAGTAAAATTGAAATCATCACATGCAGTGTGCCACAACTGGTATTGCCACAACAGTAAGTCTCCCCAACTTAGATTTAAAATAATCATGTTTCATGTGACAGACCCATAGGCCAACGCTGCAGCTTCCACATGCTTGAACACCCTCCACATACTCAGCAAGACCTTCAAATAGACCCACCCTATGAATCAAGGAAGACCATCACCCAAGCACTCATCACCAGCAGGCTGGACTACAGGAACGTCCTCTATGCTGGAATCAACAAATCTCTACTCCACAAACTTCATATTGTCCAGAACACCTCAGCCTGACTCATCCTCAGCATCCCACGACAAGACCACATTACCCACCATAAACGAGCACTCCACTGGCTCCCCGTTGAAAAAACAGTGACCTTCAAGCTGCTCACACACATCTATAAACCCTTCCACAAAACTGGACTCCAATACCTCAATTTCCTTCTATACCCACAAAAGAAACCTCCACTCCGCTGACCAGGCCTTCCCCGAAATCCTCTATATTCACATAACCAGACAGGAGGCACACCCTTTTCGTACATCATGGACAAGACCTGGAATAAACTCCCCCTCAGCATCAAATGAACCCCCACACTGAAAGGATTCTGGAAGACCATAACACCTGCCTTTTCGAATGACCAAAGCTGCACAAATCCCCTCCACATACTCCCCCAGCACCTGGAAACCCTCACAAGTGAGTAGTGAGCTCTATACATCCATAATTGATTAATTGATACTCCACCACAGTTTGTGTTTGAGTGTTATGAACAGGCCCTGCTATTGCTTTGGATGTCCGGAACTCTTAAGGGTAGTGAAATGAGCAGTGCTACCTTCTTTAATATACACAGAATCTCTGAGATTGGTTTGGTTTGGCTTCACCTCTGAGAGCTATTTTCAGGGTGCTGGTGAGCTACCAGTAGCTCCCAAGCTAATAGTTGGAGACCCCTGGTATGTATAGTGAGTGGGGAATTGTAGTCCTCAAGCAGAAATGTGAAGGTTATTACGCCACTACATGCATAATACATAGCACGTTGAATCCCTAAAGGCTGCCTCACTGCATGAGTACATGCTTACTGGCTGAATGATTACATTAATATATGTAAAGACACTGGGTGAATTCTTAATTGGTTCACTTTTACTTTACTGAATAAATTACTACATGGTACAGAAAGAGTCATTTTGAAATTGCAACAGCACTCACACTGTGTTTGCTTGAGTATATAGATACTGACTGGGGAATTGTAGGCCTGAAGCACAAATGTGAAGGTGGTTACACCACTACATGCATAATGCATAGGAGTTTGAAGTACCGCATACCCTAAATCCTGGCTTACTGCAAGAGTATATATATACTTAGGTAACTGCAAACACATCGACCAACCAAATCAATCTCTCTCGATTTTGCCAAATGGACACTGATTCAATGTGTTATTCTACACAAATAACAGTATCCCTTGCAGAGTATAAAGAAAGATTAAAATATCAGATAAATAAATGTATTAAAACTCAGAGTAATGGATTTAAATAAATTAATACTCGGATATAAATTAGAATACGCAAAGTTTAAAGGAGAGTATCTCTTGCATGGGATGCAGGGAAAATAGGGGTTATGGGTAATGAAGAATATAAAAAATAGTTTTACAAAAAAAGGAAAGTTACTAGAATAATAAGTCGGAAAAAAAGGGGAATGAATGTTAATACTCGTATTAAAAAAAAGGAACCTATAGAAATGATTTAATAAGAAAAACGAGTTTAAATAAAGCATTTTAGAAATTATAAGAAAGTTAAAAAGTATGGAAAGAGGCACGTTTACATAAACATGTGACACACTAAAACAGTGGAAATGAAAACACCTGTCAACTGAAAAAAGAGACTTAAAAGTGGGAGGAGCAACAATTGATCACATAGAATGTTAAGTAACCGAAAAGTATATAAACCACACCCCTGGGATGATTAGTTCGGTTTCAGAGCATCAATATGGGCGAAGAAACTATGAACAAGGGAATGATTTGGGGCTGCGAAGCATCTTCAGAATATCTTTCATTTCCTCAGAGGGAACATATTGTTAATGTATATTTAAAAGTACATTAAACATTATCTTCCTTCTAGAGGAGTTGGATGAGTTTCGACCAAAGAAGGAAAGAATATCGAAGAGAGGTAAATTATCTGAATGGGTATATGTTTGATATTTTAAAAAAACAAAGCAAAAATATTTAAATGATTATAGAATGTGGTATGATTAAATTTAAATGGAATATAATAACGAGTTGACGAAAGAACCATTACAAGAAATATAGGTTATTAAGGAATTACTACGTGCAAAGTAATGATTAGCAGCAATGCCATTAACTTCAATTTATCTTTCATTTCCACAGAGGGATCATATTGTTAATGTATATTTTAATTTATATATAACTTTATGATCCTTCGACTGGAGTTGGATGACTTTCAACCGAGAATTTCATACATTAATAAATAATATTTTTTTAGTATACAAGTTTTTCTTAAGGATTGAAAAATGTAGTATAAATAAACTATCGACGATAAAACGATATACTTTGGAATAAAGGAGAATACTCTTTATCTTCTTGAGTGAAAATGAGCTAAAAGTATTTATATTGAGTAGCGCTTTTCCCAATTTTCACTTGTGAAGAACAGGATTATCTTTGCAAGCACCTTTTTTGAAAAAATAATATAATTGTGGCTTCAAATGTTAATGATACTTTCTATTTTTAAAAATGATTGTTAAATGTAATAATGACATAAAGTGTACATAAAAAAAGAAAGATGAAGTAGTGAGGGAGTGTTTGTCGTAGAACTTCTATTCTACTTTATCTGAAAGTAAAAAAAGCCCAAACATTTAAATAAAGATGATGGGGCAACACTTATATAATGTAAACATAAGGAATGAGTGCTTATGATAAAATACAAAAAATGTGGTCCAAAGCGTGATACCAATGAATGAAAAAAAGATTTAGCATTTCAACCATGTGATGAATATAAAAGATTCAATAAAAATATTTTCAAAAATTTTGCATTTTTCAGTTGAGGATGGTTTGAAAAATTATACATTTAATGAAAGGACAAAGTACTCCACGCTAAAGGAGAAACGTCAGCACAATTATGATGGAATAAAAAATAGAATAATATTTTTAAATACCGTTACAGTCAACAAACTAAAAAGCAGAGTTCAATGTTTCAGTTAAAAACACCCTACTACAACTAGTTCTTGAAACACATTGTAAATTAAAGTGCGTCACAAAATGGGCTACGTACATGGTGAGGGTATCGTAACCTCACATAGAAAAAACAAGCAAATCAACATTAGGATCAGCAAGGTACAGTTAACCACACAACAGCCAATCAAATGTTTTTCAAAATCTGCGCAAGGAAAGGGATTGGTCGGTAATACGTCTTCTTACAATGCTTCACAACCAATCGAAAAGAGGTGTGGAAAGTTTCTGTTTTTATCATACGAGCAAATCAGATGACCTTGCAAGTACTCACAGCGAGAGGCAATTATTAAAGATGACTTGCTTTCGCAGGACCCCGAAAGGCTTCTTTCAGAATAAGTACGCACTTCACTGCCAGACCCCATTTAATGATTAACCAAGCTCTCACGCCTAAACACATCACAAATCATCTCCCGTCACTTTCTCTTCTTCCACGTTCATCGTGAAAGTGCGTGTCTTCTACTTTAACTCCTTTCTTTTTCATAGTAATTGTTACTCATACACTATCCAGCAAATAGCCCACAGATGCAACCCCCTGGATTTGCAATACTAATTGTGACTTATACAGTATCCAGCACATATCCTACAGATGCACCCCCCCCGGAGTTAGAATACTAATTGTTACCCCTACACTAACATGACCTTACCCGACAGATGCACCCCACTTGACATAGAATAATAATTATTACCGCTACACTAATCTGCACTTACCCTACAGATGCACTCTATTCTCTCTTTCAAAATCCAAACCAGATTTACAACACCCTTGCGTCACTTTTCTCATCTTAAAAGTGATGCAATAGTAACGAAATGTACTTGAAAATCTACCCCAATGCACATTATGAGCAAAACAAGTACACAACTCATTCACTTCTTTATCGATCACAATTAGACAGTGTTGTTTCACGATTCACAATGAACTTCAATAAATACTTTGTGCCTATTTAAATGGAAGACGAGATTGTAGTCATTACAAAACTTAGTGACATATTTACAAAGACAGAGTTAAAATTGTCGTCACTTTAACGCCTGCAAAGTAAATATAAACACTGAAAATGGACTTAAAACTCCTTTGTTATCTTACCGGAAGATTTTCTCAACATTTCGGTTTCCTATACAAGACTCAGACCCACCCCCTGGGGCTAAAAAATAAATGGTTGTGCGGGCTCCAACACCCCCCTTCAAAATTGAAAGTGTGGGGACCTAAACGACCCCCCTCAATCCCCGGGAACCACCACCCCCGGGATTTAGTATATTGTGGGAGGCAGACTGCATGACCCTATGCCTACAGCCCTGCAGTGTCCAGGGGTGCCTACCCCCGGGACACTGCTGTTTGCTATGAGAGGGCAGGAGTCTTCCGCCCCCCATAGCAAACGTAGGGGGTCATTATGATGGCGGACGGACCTGCGTCCGTCCGCCACCCCAGAGGTGGAGGGACCGTCTGCAGGGGCAGCGGCTGTCCCTCCAAGCGAATTAGGATGTGACCGCCACCCTGGCGGTCACATCCTGTATTTTTAACATTGCGGCGGGTGCTGCTTAAAGCAGCACCCGCCGCAATGCTAAAACTGCACAAAGCGGCAGGCACTGTACGGTTCCTGCCATTACGTGCAAGCAAATGCAGGGGGGTACCATAGGTACCCCCCATGTGCACCTCCACCCCCCCATCACCCTGGGGGCCCGCAATGGGCCCCCAAAGAAAAGACCATATGCCTTTTCATGGCGGCGTTGCCGCCGCAGAAAGGCATGTCCCAAGGCTAATCCTAGTATGGCTGGCGGTGTCCGACAGAAACCGCCACCATATTAGAGCTTTTCCGCCGCTGGACCGTGGCGGAAAAGCTGCGGACGGTCTTCCCGACCCCCCTGCCATCCTAATCTGGCGGGGGGTCTTTCCTGACACGGCAGCAGTGAATCCGCATCCTCTGGGCCGGTCGTGGCTTCTGCCGGCCCGGAGGATGCGGATTCACTGCCATCCTAATCGGCCCCTTAGTTTGGATTATGAAAGACAGAGCAGTGAAATCTATTCTCACTTTCAAAATCCAAACCAGATTGCTTTTCCATATACAACTTACCATCTCTCCATGTAGAAAAAGCAATGCAGGCTCCCGAAGGATGCGGAGACTCGGCGGGACCGTGGGGGCATTGTGGCTCCCCCCACAGTCGTCAACATTTTTTTATAAGCCTCGGGGGATGGGGTCCCCGGGGACATTAGAAATTACTGATAGGGTCTATTTTTTAATGGTAAAATTAAAAGTCACGCACCCAGTGCAGTGCTCAGTGCGGCCCCCTGGTGTTCACGCGGTGCATGCACGACTCATAATCGGTAGGGTGCATGATTCCAGCGCCTTTGGTGCACAACTTCTATGCGTTTGGGAGCCAGCATTGCTTTTCCACATGGGAAGCTACTAACATGCAGCTCCCCATGTAGAAAATCAATCTCATTTAGATTTTGAAAGAGAGAACAGATTTCCTTGCTATTGGAGGACGGAATGGACACCCCGGGACACTGCAGGAACCGGCCCTCCCACAATACATAAAGCCCCAGGGAGTGGTGGTTCCCGGGGCTTTGGATACCTTGCAGTCCCCCAACCAGTGTTTTTGTAGCCCCGGCAGTGCGACCCCCTGGTCTGCACGCGCTGCTTGCACGACTCATAATCTGTACAGTGCAAGAATCCAGCGCCTTTGCTGCACAACTTCTATGCGTTTGGGAGCCACCATTGCTTTTCCACATGGGGAGCTACTAACATGCTGTTCTCCATGTAGAGAATCAATCTCATTTAGATATTGAAAGAGAGAACAGATTTCCTTGCTATGGGAGGGCGGGATTGACACCCCGGGACACTGCAGGAACTGGCCATCCCACAATACATAATTCCCCGGGGAGTGGTGGTCCCCGGGGCTTTGGAAACATTACAGCCCCCCAACCATTTATTTTTGTAGCCCATGGGGTAATGGGCCCTCGAGTGCTCCAGGAATGGAGCCACGCAGTCGCCCTCCCACAACACACAAAGCCCAGGGGAGTGGTGCTCCCCGGAGCTTTGGAGACCTTACAGCCCCCCCAACCATTTTTCTGTAGCCCCGGGGGTAACAGGGCCCTCAGGTGCTCCAGGAAGGGGGCCAAGCAGTCCCCCTCCCACAATACATAAAGCCCCAGGGGTGGTGGTCCCAGCGGCTTTGGGGACCTTGGACCCCTCCCTGCACCATTTTTTTCTTTTTAGCCCCGGGGAGTGACTATCCCCGGGGGTGGGGGGCCCCTCAAGGCCCCCCCAAAAAAATATATAATGTTGCTCCCGGTATTTAGCCCCCCCTGAGGTCTAATTATAAGGGCCCCCCATAAAATATAATCATTTTGCCCCAGGTATTTACCCCCCCCGAGGGCTAATTATAAATAAAGCTCTGTTTTGTTTTATTTATTTTACGGCAGTGTCCGCGCACCCTACACCCACCTGCTGGCTATTTCAAAAATAATTGGTGGCCCTGGGGGTCCTTCTGGGACACCCTAAGCAGGTCTAGAGGGTAAAATTATTTCTACCCTGCCCCTTTCTACGTTTTCCACACATATTCCACTGACTTCCTCAGCCTCACTTCTACCGAGGGACAAAATGGCTGCCACCAGTTCCTGCTTTTGAATGTTTACAACCGGTTGACTGCCAATTGGAATTCAGCGCGTGATCAGGATGGTGCGCTTATGGTACTTTGACAATCCTCGCACACTCCGAGGATCCACCATGCCCATAGCTATGTAAATGACTTTAACCGTAATTTTCTCAGGAACTACTGAACAAATTAACACCATTTAAGCAAAAGGTACAAGTCTGAACTGAGGACTACCTTTTTGCCAAATTTGGTGTAATTCCGATCGAGCTGTAGCCGTGGCTAAAGGTCCTATGGAAAATTGCATGGGGAAAACACGTTTTGGGACCACCTTTTTTCTCGGCCTTGGCTTGAGGAATCACCCCTAAACTTTCAGGAAAGGAGCGGAACTGAGCTGGCCAAAAGTTTTGAGAATTTCGCGAAGATTCCTCAATCGGCGCCAAAGTTATTGGCAATAGAATGTTGCGGATTTCCTATGCATAATAGGTCCTAACTATGACTACCTACTGGCGACCACCAGTAGGTAATATATATATATATATATATAGTGAGCAAGGACGCTATGTCCGAAACGCGTCTGATGGCTTGCACCACCACGAGAAAATAAAGCACTTTTGAAACGAAGACTAGCGTCGGCGTTATTTGTTGTCTGCAAACCCGTCAGTGCGACCAGGCACTTTCACGGCGAGTCAGAGATTTATATATATATATATATATATATATATATATATATATATATATATATATATATATATATATATATATCAATGCTCGAAGGTGTCCACCTTTGAGTAGCACGGAGCGGCGTCTACGAGTGGATCCCCGCCCTCACCTATACATAAACCAAGCTGCTGTTCGCGTGCTACTCAAAGGTGGACACCTTCGAGCATTGATTTATACGCAGCCGTCCAGCCACGGAGTATGCACCACCCCGGTACCCTGGGGGTCACTACAGTGAAGCAGCAGTTGTACTTGGAATTGGGGACGGGCCCACTTGTGGAGTCCATACAGGACTTGATTGTGTGCTTCCCGGGCCACACTTCCCAGAATGCACAGTCTCATTTGAGCCTCCCATCGGTGGGTGTGTTATACATTAAATGGGGAAGTGGGTCGGCAGTTGCGCACACCGCTTCCGTTAAAGCCCCTGAAGAGAAGCAAATGGAGCTTCGAAACGCGTCGGGCAGATCCCATACGGAGCGGCGTCTACGAGTGGATCCCCGCCCTCACCTGTACATAAACCAAGCTGCTGTTCGCGTGCTACTCAAAGGTGGACACCTTCGAGCATTGATATATATATATATATTCACTGAAAAAACCATAGGTTATAGACCATATATAGTTAGGGATTAGCATTTACAAAACCTTATTTTACTCACACAAAACCATTGAAATTCGCATATTTAGTTAGTTGCATTAACTATATATCGCGCACCCGCAATCCACTGCTGATGATGTCACATATTACATCATTCATGACATGGTCAGTGACATCACTGATGACATCACTGATGACATCTCAAATGACATCACTGATGACATCACTGATGACATCTCAATTGACATCACTGATCACATCACTGACGATATCATTCATGTGATAATACGATGCACATCTTTACACTCTAATATAACCTAAGAAACACTCAGTGGTAAATACAGACTACCATTCTTGAAACCATTGACACACCACTACCAGTTACTACATACGCACACACTGATTCCTAGGTCTACACACTCAGTCACTCATTCACCCATAGAATTACTCATACATACAGTCACTCATCAATACGACACTATCATATGCACTCATACACCTATACAGACACTCACACTCTGCCACTCATCCATGGAGTTACTCACACATCTAGTCAGATATGCAAAGAATTAATCACACTTCCATTTCTTCAACTATACAGTTATACACACAACACCTTACTTATTCAAACATTTACTAACACATACTTACTCTCTTATACAATCACTGATACAAGTACACGTTGATCTGCACAGAGTCACACAACTTTCAAGCACTCACACACACACTCAGTCTCCCATACAAATACTTGGGCAACTAATCAATAACCCATATAGCCACTCATATAGCTAATAATCAACACATGCAGCAGCTTGCACAACAACAGACATAATTATGCCAACATTCAGACAGTTTAGTCACTAACCCATGCATTCAGTAAGACGCATTTAATCACTCACTCATACAGTCAGTCACGCACCTACTAAATCCTTCATCCAGACACTTATACATCCACTCATTCTTCAATATGTAAAACATATTTAAACTTTACAGAAACACAGTCTCTGGATGATGTCATCAGTGATGTCATTTGAGATGTCATCAGTGATGTCATCAGTGATGTCACTGACCATGTCATGAATGATGTAATATGTGACATCATCAGCAGTGGATTGCGGGTGCGCGATATATAGTTACTGCAACTAACTATATATGCGAATTTCAATGGTTTTGTGTGAGTAAAATAAGGTTTTGTAAATGCTAATCCCTAACTATATATGGTCTATAACCTATGGTTTTTTCAGTGAATTTTCAAGGTTTTGTAAATGCTAATTCCTAACTGTATATGGTCTATAACCTATGGTTTATTCAGTGAATATATATATATATATAACATTTATATGGC
Organism: Lissotriton vulgaris; assembly: GCF_964263255.1. Lineage (NCBI taxonomy): Eukaryota > Metazoa > Chordata > Amphibia > Caudata > Salamandridae > Lissotriton > Lissotriton vulgaris. The sequence goes on from NW_028241266.1 coordinate 131,723, forward strand.
AAAATGAAACCCCTCATTTTCTTCCTTTTCAAATTAAATGTATTAAGTGTTACCACTTTATTCCAATCAAGATGACTTCAGGTGTGCCATACTTTTGTCATAAGTAAGACTGTTAGCGTTCTAGTTGTTCTTTAGAGCACTCTGGGACATTCTGTCATTGGGCTATAGTTGGGCTACATCTGGCTGATATTTGGGCTACATTTGGGCTCTTTTGTCTCTTGTGGCCATCTTGGGAGACTGCATATCAGAATTTTTAAATGAAATATAAGAGGATTTGAGAAGTCACTCAAAATGTGCCCTAATTTTTCTTTCTTCAGCACTAATCATAACTTCTATGGCAAAATGAACGCCCTCATTTTGTTCCTTTGCAAAGTAAATTTTTTAAGTGTTAACACTTTATTCCAATCAAGATGACTTCAGGTGTGCCATACTTTTGTCATAAGTAAGACTGTTAGCGCTCTAGTTGTTCTTTAGAACACTCCCGGACATTCTGTCACTGGGCTATAGTTGGGCTACATCTGGCTGATATTTGGGCTACATTTGGTTTTTTTTTTGTCTCTGGTGGCCATCTTTGGGCTACATTGGGCTACATTGGGCTACATTTGGGCTCTAACATATATATAGCCCAATGTAGCCCAATATATATTTTTCAAAGTTAGTTTTCGTTAAAACCACTGGAGCATATATCTTGAGACATAGCAAAGGCACATCGGGCTACCAGTCCCTACAATTTTGCCAAGTTTTGTGGAAATCCATTCAGCCGTTCGAGCTAAAAGTGAGTCCAACCGCCCTTTGGAAATTAACATGGAAAAACACATTTTGGAACCCCCCTTTTATCTCAGCTCCCGCTTGACAAAAACATTTTTTTTTCGATTTGCGCGGGGGGAGCGCCCGGTATGCACACCGGGGAGCGCACCGGGGAGCGTAGCATGGGGAAAACCCAGTTTATTCACTGCGTCATCTCTACGACCCTTTCTTGCGTCAATACGCCCCTTTTGCATACATTACACCTGACGTAGGTATAATGTGGTGCAGGGGCTTACAAAGTGACGCATCTACCTAGATGCGTCACTTTGTAAATATGACTGAATAAGGTGCATGTTTTACAGCACTGGTGCGTCACAAAAAGTGACAAACCGGCGGCGTTAAAGTAACGCATGGCCTCATAAATGAGGCCTTCATTCTTCTAGTCATGCGTCATATTAAATATATGACGTATTATGTCGCAAGTACTTACAGATACGTCAGTATTTCAGACATATCTGTAAGCGCAAAAGTGATGCATTGCTGGAGTGTGTCACAAAAATTATGCAACTCCAGCAATGCATCCTTTCACATGGGGCCAGGCCCCATGTGAAAGGGCCTGCATAAGTCTTATGCCTGCTGTGAAACAGGCGCAAGATTTGGACGCAACAGCGTCATAAAAGTGACGCAGTGATATCTCATAGATTTCACTGCAACCTCTACGACCCTTTCTTGCGTCAATACGTCCCTTTTGCATACATTACACCTGACGTAGGTATAATGTGGTGCAGGGGCTTACAAAGTGACGCATCTACCTAGATGCGTCACTTTGTAAATATGACTGAATAAGGTGCATTTTTTACAGCACCGGTGCGTCACAAAAAGTGACGCACCGGTGGCGTAAAAGTGATGCATGGCCTCATAAATGAGGCCTTCAGTCTTCTAGTCATGCGTCATATTAAATATATGACGTATTATGTCGCAAGTACTTACAGATACGTCAGTATTTCAGACGTATCTGTAAGCGCAAAAGTGATGCATTGCTGGAGTGTGTCACAAAAATGATGCAACTCCAGCAATGCATCCTTTCACATGGGGCCAGGCCCCATGTGAAAGGGCCTGCATCAGTCTTACGCCTGCTGTGATACAGGCGCAAGATTTGGACACAACAGCGTCATAAAAGTGACGCAGTGATATCTCATAGATTTCACTGTGTCACCTCTACGACCCTTTTTTTGAGTCAATACGTCCCTTTTGCATACATACAGATACGTCAGTAATCATAAATGAGGCCTTTCAGTCTTCTAGTCATGCGTCATATTAAATATATGACGTATTATGTTGCAAGTACTTACAGATACGTCAGTATTTCAGACGTATCTGTAAGCGCAAAAGTGATGCATTGCTGGAGTGTGTCACAAAAATGATGCAACTCCAGCAATGCATCCTTTCACATGGGGCCAGGCCCCATGTGAAAGGGCCTGCATCAGTCTTACGCCTGCTGTGATACAGGCGCAAGATTTGGACGCAACAGCGTCATAAAAGTGACGCAGTGATATCTCATAGATTTCACTGCGTCACCTCTACGACCCTTTTTTTTGCGTCAATACGTCCCTTTTGCATACATACAGATACGTCAGTATTTCAGACGTATCTGTAAGCGCAAAAATGATGCATTGCTGGAGTGTGTCACAAAAATGATGCAACTCCAGCAATGCATCTTTTCTTACCCTTCCACACCCCGTTCCTTTTCAACATTTTCTTTGAATATCCACATTCCCCATGTTCACTCACCTTCTCCTTACTTTCCTTCCCAACACTCACCTTTTTTCAGTCCCCCTACTTCACTTCCTTTCTCCTCTCATACCTTTCTGTTCTTTCTTACTTATGTTCCTTTCCATTATCAATGCACTCCACTTCACTTACTCTTTTTCATTTTTTTAAGAATATAGCTCTTTGATGAGAATTGTAGGTAGTTCTGAAAATAACTTTTTTTTTCTTCTTTTTTCTTTTTTTAGAACAGAAACAAAAACAGGGAATGGAAACTGCTCAACAGGAGCAAAAGAAAACAAAAAAATGAGGGCTGGGAACGGCAGCGATGGTTCTCCAATGCTCGAACCATGAGCAGGACACTTTGCTCCCCAAAGGTAAGTAGTTGATCGCAGTATCTACATTTCAGGACACCTTTGTTGAATGCAGGCTGAATGTTTGGAACCAGCTCCTGCGATTGCCCCCTCACAGAAGTAGTTGCTCCTCCGGTGGATGTAGAGGCCCCATCACTGGGAACCTCTTGTGCCAGAGCCCTGACACTTTCCCGGGCAAAATTCTGGGGGTGCTTCCTCTCCACATGGCGAAGCATTGTGGAGTTCCCAAAAGAATATTTTTTTTTGGGTCACCCCGTGACAGGACTGTATGGCAGATCCTGCATTCCACTTTTGGAGCATTCACCTTTTTCTGGTCATCTGGTATGGAAAAAAAATTCCAGATGAAATGCTCTTTCACCTTTGGCTGAGGAGGCTCTTCATCGATGATGCTGGATGGTCTGGCAGCCATGATTAACCAAGCAAGACCGAAGAGAAAAAAGGCAGGTCTTTCAGTCACAAAAGTGAAAGAAAAAGTGAAGGAAATGGGTGGGGATTTCATTCTTTGAAAAAAAAACTGTTAGCAACCAATAAAAAGTGTTATTTTAAGGTCACATGACCCGCGCGCTTACGCTACGCGCCCCGGGGCGCGTCGGATGCTTCCGGGTGCGTTTACGCTCTGCGTATCATGCGGACGCGGCTACGCGGTACGTCACAATGATGTTTTCAGCCGCGGCATTGGCGCTAACGGGACGCTCCCCGGTGCGCGCCCCGGGGCGCATCAAAAGGCTGCGCTTTCCGGGGCGCTCACCGGGGCGCGCACCGGGAGCGCTCCAGGGCAAAAAAAAAAAAAAAATAGTATTACATAAATATACAAAATAGGATTATAGACATTTGCTATTAGAAAAACTTTGAAATTCACTGAAGAACACATAGGTTTGGGGTCTTATATATAGTTAGGAATTAGCATTTAAAAAACCTATGAAATTCACTGAAAAAACCATAGGTTTCACACCAGTTATAGTTAGGAATTAGCATTTAAAAAACCTATTAAATTCACTGAAAAAAACAGAGGTTTCACACCAGTTATAGTTAACTGGAAATTTTACTGACATAAAACCATTGAAATTCCTTGTTATAGTTAGTTGGACTCACTATAACTTGCTCACCTGCAATGCACTGCTGATGACGTCACATATTACATCACTCATGACATGGTCAGTGACATCACTCATGACATCACTGATGACACCATCCTTGTGACAGAGTGACAGACCTCCTTTCAGTGTAATGTAACCCTTGAAACACATATTCAAAAATAGAAACTAAAATTTACAACAAAAAAAATACACCCATACCAGTTACAACAACCAATTCAGTAATTCCACCATCTATATACACATCCACTCATTCACTAACAGTTCTATATAGTCACTCATACATATACTCACTCATCATATGTAGTGATACGCCTATACATCCTGTTACACACCGACAGTCATCCAAAAGTTACTCACACACATACTCACACATGCAAATAAACTATTGAACATCCATTTTTTTGCATATACAGCTAAACACACACTACCAGCTTACTTATTTATACATGAACTCTTAAAATCTCTCACTCTCACATATACTTACTTATATACATCAATACTCACATATAATAGATTAAAACATATGTCGTTACTAATAAAGACACTAGTGAGACAGTCATTCACTCACTAATACATACATAAACACACTCATCCACCCATACAGTCCTGCACATATGCTGTCTTCAAAACACATAGAAACAGTGAGTCAGTCACCAACCCATGCAGCCACTTATACACAAAGTGAAAGAATGATACATATATTTCAATATTTAAAAGTTACTTGCTAATATATGTATTCACTAAGATACACTTAATAAGCCAGTTAACCAATCAATTTAAAAAAAAAAAAAACATTTAGACACTTATTTAAACATTTCTTCTTCCATCGACCTTTACATATACATAAATAAAACATATTTATTTTTCAGAAAGACACACATTCACTGGATGGTGTCATCAGTGATGTCATGAGTGATGTCACTGACCATATCATGAGTGATGTAATATGTGACGTCATCAGCAGTGCATTGCAGGCGCGCAAGTTATAGTGAGTCCAACTAACTATAACGTGGAATTTCAATGGTTTTATGTCAGTAAAATTTCCAGTTTACTATAACTGGTGTGAAACCTCTGTTTTTTTCAGTGAATATATATATATATATATCCACAGCCTTGGCTCAAACTTTCGCGGTCCAATGGCGCTCTCTCCACCGGTGCTAGGACTACTAAGCAGAGCCCCGTTTTCGTATATTGCACAAATCCCTTAAGATAAGAGAATAAGTCCACACTCACAAAAGAGTTTCTTTCCCAGTTCTTTAATTCATTTTTGTCAAAACTCCAGCATATTTAAGTTACAAAACCACCGCGTTTCGCAACCCACAGTCGCTTGTTCACGGTAAATGCAAAAGTGTACAAACTCCTCCTATATTTTGGAAGGACCCGCCACAAACTTTCTGTTGCTGATCTCACTTCCTGTGCTTTCACAGGAAGTTAGATGGGAAATGTAGTTTTTAGTCATTTCTTCATATGTTTCAATATTTTATAAAAACAGACTTATGCAAACGCTTTTGCGGCCATAGACAATTATATTACATCATATACATTTTGGCCCTCAATGTTAGTACAGTGGTCCGATAGACTTTTGCAATTTAATCATCATTTGACTCATTTTGCTAATGGTGAAAAACACACACAAATATGAAAAGAAAATTAAAGCCCTCTAGTGGGCACATTCATTTCAAATGCATTAATCTCATAAGTTGGCTTCCATATTAAAAGCAAATAACAACATATTCAAGCCCTCTGGTGGGCATAATTAATGCTAAAGGAGATCACCAATTAGTAACACAAACTCTATTGTACTGTAGAGGATGATTAACAAATCAGAGGCATATTTATATCATGTTTTAACCACTTTGAAATTGATTTAAGTTTTTATACATATTGGCTAACACATGGAGGTGGCGTACAATAGTGATTGGAAACTCCTAAAGACATATGCACTGGAATGTATTTTGTCACATGAGAGGGGAGGAGATGAGGAACGACAACTAAAATGTAGAGAATCAAGACAAATCCTGAATTTCCGAACAATGACCCCATGGGGATTAAATCAGAGTGAAGAACGTTATGTACACTTATAAAAAGGTTTCTTTGGAGGTGTTTGTTGTGACAAGATGAAGTTCTTTGGAATAGAAAAAGAGATAACAGTAAAAAAAAAAAAAAAAATGTAATATGAAATTGTCTAAATGTAGATATAACGGAAAATATGTTTCATGACATTATTATGCACACAGTGACACTGAGTGGCACAGGTGGCCTTATTACGAACATAGAGCGAAAGACAAAAAGCATAGCCAATATGTATAAAAACTTAAATCAATTTCAAAGTGGTTAAACCATGATATAAATATGCCTCTGATTTGTTAATCATCCTCTACAGTACAATAGAGTTTGTGTTACTAATTGGTGATCTACTTTAGCATTAATTATGCCCACCAGAGGGCTTGAATATGTTGTTGTTTGCTTTTAATATGGAAGCCAATTTATGAGATTAATGCGTTTGAAAATGAATGTGCCCACTAGAGGGCTTTAATTTTCTTTTCATATTTGTGTGTGTTTTTCACCATTAGCAAAACGAGTCAAACGATGAGTAAATTGCAAAAGTCTATCGGACCACTGTACTAACATTGAGGGCCAAAATTTATATGAGGTAATATAATTGTCTATGGCCGCAAAAGCGTTTGCATAGGTCTGTTTTTATAAAATATTGAAACATATGAAGAAATGACTAAAAACTACATTTCCCATCTAACTTCCTGGGAAAGCACAGGAAGTGAGATCAGCAACAGAAAGTTTGTGGCGGGTCCTTCCAAAATATAGGAGGAGTTTGTACACTTTTGCATTTACTGTGAACAAGCGACTGTGGGTTGCGAAACGCGTTGGTTTTGTAACTTAAATATGCTGGAGTTTTGCCAAAAACGAATTAAAGAACTGGGAAAGAAACTCCTTTGTGAGTGCGGACTTATTCTCTTATCTTAAGGGATTTGTGCAATATATATATATATATATATATATATATATATATATATATATATATATATATATATATATATATATATATAAATATATATTACCATCTGGCGGTTGCCATCAGATAGTTATAGTTAGGACCTACTTTCCATAGGAAATCCACAACATTCTATTTGGAATAACTTTGGCGCTGGTGGACGAATTTCTCCAAGAAAATGGCCTGCTCGGTTCCGCTCCTTCCCTGAAAGTTTGGGGGTGATTCGTCAAGCGGGGGCCGAGAAAAATGGGGGATCCCAAAACGTGTTTTCCCCATGCAATTTTCCATAGGGACCTTTAGCTAGGGCTACAGCCCGAACGACTGAACGGAATTACACGAAATTTGGCAGAGAGGTAGAGTTCTGTTTGCAGATTGTTCTTTTTGTTAAATGGTGTAAATCCGTTCGGTAGTTTCTGAGAAAATTGCAAGTAAATTCATAGCGATATCTAGAGATGGAGTTCAGCACGCGTACGGAAATCTGTTCAATTACGAGCGCGAGTTGCATGCTGATTGGCTGTGAACTGTCTGTCAACACTCAAAACCAGGAAGTGTTGGTGGCCATCTTGTGCCTCGCTAGAACCGAGTCACAAGAAAACAGTAAAGCAAAGTTGAGAAATAAGGGAAGGGGGTAGGCTAGAAACATTCTGACGCTCTAGGTTTGCTCAGGGGGTCGTACATAGTTGTTTAGGCTCTATTTTTTATTTTAATTTTTTTAATGGAAAATCGAGGCATACGCGTTTCGAAAGACGTACAATTATGAGCAAGAGCTGCATGCTGAGTGGTTGTCAATACTCCAAAACAGGAAATGTTGGCAGCCATCTTGTTTGTCGCAAGAGCCGAGTCACAAGAAAACAGTAAAACAAAGTTGAGATATAAGGAAAGGGGGAAGGGTAGAAACATTCTGACCCTATAGTCTTGGTCAGGGGGGTGGTACATAGATCCTTAGGCTCAATTTGTATTTAAAAAATGGCGGGGTACTCGTGCAGTACTTGTACGCGGTGGAAAAGGTGAAAAAAAACTAGAAGTCCGTTTTGTTTATTAGGTCCCGGGGGGGGCAAATTACGAGGGCAATTTTTAGAGCTATAGAGCTATATTTCTATGACAGTATGTTAAACTTTCCGTTTTATTTTTGCTGCATCAGTTGTACTGTCTACGCATGCGCAGCCTTGTTTGCAAGTGCACTTTTTTTCTTTTTCTTCAAGTTTGCCAAGCAAACCTCTCCTGATTTTGGGTATTTAATTTGCCGCTTTGTTTTCCCGGGTCATGTGTGTTATCCAGTGCTATACTTTTGTACTATATTAATAAACATATTGTATGTATATTTATTTTGAAATGTAGTGTTGAGGCGCCAAACATTGATTACATACTCCGTCCAACCGCCATTTTAGTAATTTTCCTTCGTTATTTTTATTATACCTGTTACTTTCATTTTACCCTGCGTATATTTTCTCTGTGATCAATGAGATTTGGTGCCACAGATACCACAGTGTCTGTCCTTGGCCTCTGATCTTATCAAAGTTCGTCACACGTATACCTAGAAACTAATTTGAAGGGTGTAAGGCACAGGCATTACAACGCGTGTTGGTCAACAAAAAAACATTATTAAGATTATGCATTTAACATGTGTGGTAAATGCATACTAGTTGTAAAAGCATGTGTGGAAAAGCGATATGCGTGCTAATGGTTTTGTGGTGACGATCACGCGTGCTTATGAACCGGGTCTGGGCGTGGTGGAGTCTAGGGTACCAGGCGGAGGGACACGCAGCTGCACTCATACAATATAGAAGTGATATAGGATTTTTAAAACTTAAAAAAAATATTCCATAATTATCCTAGATTAAGTCTTCTGTTAGTATGTTCATTAAATACATGAATATATGTTTTTAAACATTTAACAACATTTGCGTCTTTTTTATACGGGACGCCGTACATGACGTCACACGGAGGCTTTGATGCGACGCGTAACCTCGAAGCGTATTCGTAGCGTATGCTAAGAATGATTAGCAGTATAAACTATGGTGCGATCACTCTCTCACTGTCAAATCAGAGCACATGGCGCGCTATGAGAATGGTTAGAAGTGGTCACTCATTGGAGATCCAATTCAGGTGTGTGGCTTATCCACAGTATAATAACGTTATTTTTTAACCTGGTTAAGTTTGAGGTTTGCATGAAATACTATGCTATAGGCAGATATGGATGTTTTGGCAGCGCTTATGTCCATGAAGCTTGGTTATTACCATTTACATATAGGTGCCTGAGGGAGGGAAAAGAAGTCTATGTGATTGGCGAGGATTGCACAATAGTACCAGATCACTCCTTAATTTGTAGACACATACAATTGCATGGCTCTTGTATACAAGATGCGCCTGATTTGGACTGAGTTTTGAAAGGTAGTCCGACACCTGCTATCATAACAACGTTCAGTTTACTGGAAACAGGAGTTATTTACTTTGAAATAATGGAGATTGTTGTGCAATGTTAGCAGGCATCGCTTACATGATTACGGTAACTGAGCGTGTGGTTTGATTAAAAAAAAGTTGTGTTAACTCATCTGCATGGGAAGCTGGATGTTTCCATCTGGCGGTCGATTTCGACCTTGAAAGCAGAGTCATCCAAATGAGTCGTTTAAGAGCGCTATTGTCTCAAAAAGAGGTTGTTCTTATATCTGGTACAGAAACATTTGTCCTTTATGTAGCAAACACCCGCACAGAAGTGCATGATTTATTAAATACAGACCTGCTCTTGAATTTTGGGGAGTTAATTTAGAGTATCTTTAATGTGTCCTTGACTACGGGCTTACCTTACTTTTTTAAAGTTAGAAGCAGTGGCCTTGTGACTTCTGTAGAAAGTATATTTAGTGTCTTTTTGGGATTTTTTCATTCGATTTTTTCCAGCATCTTTGGTGGATTGCGCCTAATACTCGTATTAGTTGCCGGTGTGCTTCTATTAATTTGTTTACATAAATATGAATGCACATCCTGCAGCAGACAACAATATGTCCCGGCTGTTGCTGCTCCACAACCGAATGCTTAGTTACTATGGAGCGCTGCCTCTTGCAACGTTGAGTTCAGCTTATGGATTATCGTTTAGATTTTCCTTTTTCACATGCATTCAACCTGTGTTCCATTGCCTGAGCTGCGATTTTGACTGGACCCTGGATTTGTGCCTCTGCAGTATGGTGTCTCCCAACGGGGATTATGACCAGTTGATGAGCCCCTTAGTGGTTCATGACTTGGTCTGTTCTGGCGGCGGGAATATAGCCTTAGCAGCGACACATGGAATAATAGGATGTTGAAATGTTTTTGCAGCGGCGCTTGAGTTCTTGGCACGCAGTTACATCGAAGATGACCCGAGTTTTCCTCCGATGGTGATAGAGGCTCCGGTTGTTGAGGAACATGTATTTTCATTCTCACCATTGAATTGGATGGCTGAAATGTTTTCAGATGAGAACAATGACTTCCTCTTGGAGGCTGTTGCTACATACTGTGCTTACACACTGTTGGATTAAGACTGTTTGATTTTTCTACGTATTCTTTATTATTTAGTTACTGTTTTCTATCAAAGAGCGAATAACTTTTTTTGGGAAATGTGAACTAGACTCTGCTTTTTAGGCTTGGACTGTGTATTCCTAATTCACCCACGTTTATATCACGTGCTTTGATAACGAAATGGTGCCATGGGGCTGAGCGTTGCACTCACAGCCTGTTAAGTTAGCATGTGTTTATTAGAAGCTTACACACTATTTTTGCTTTTCTGCTCTGCTTTGCACACGACACGTACTTGTGATATTGTTTAGAGAAGGCTGAGTATTTTGCTTTATATGAGAATAATTTAGTATGCTAGATTTGTAAACTGCCTTGCTAGTTTTGTGTGTATAGTGAGAGCATGGAACATCAAGGTTATCTTGAACACTGTGTCTGTTATTCAGAATGATCCTCTCATGTTCGAGCCATAAAACATATGGAGCTGTGGGCACCTCTGATGCTTGCACGTTTCATAATCCATTGTGGAGGCAAAGTTACACACAGTTGGAGAACATTCGTATCTTGACAGTTTGTGGAGCACTGAATGTGATCTACTATTTCTGAGTACCAGAGGTATGGGTGTGCCCATGTAATCCTATTAGACTTTCTGTAGTTATAAACTAATCTGCTAGGTAGGGAGGGTGAAATGTAGGTATATTTTAAATTTGTTTATCTTTAGAATTATAGGATGCTTTTTCCGTTTGTATTTCATAGAATAGTAATAATGCTGACAACCTTGTTTCTGATAATATGTTTGGTTGTATTTTCTAAGGTACTGTGCATGAGATTTTGGCGTTAGAAATAAACATTTCAAAGTTACACATGTCTTTATTTATATCTTGTTTTTGACTGGTGTAAGAGTATATTGAAAGAGTGTTTTTGTTATCCACTTTACTTCATGTAATCTAAGTCGCATGTTCTGGATTGACTAGTCATTGGTGTTTTTGCTCTAGGGTGAAGAACCAATGAATCACTGATTGCTAGTTTGGTAGGGGGTTTGTGTAGTAAGGTGGGTTTTGGTGAACCGTAATTCACTGAGGTCCTAAGTCTTTATGCACAGTTCTGTATATGAGCAGAATTCCTGGAATAGTAGTTACAACAAAAAGGCTTGATAAAGGGCTTGCACTTTGAATATGATTATAAAATAGAAGAATAGTTGATAATCACAGCTAAGGAATGCAGCAATTAGATGTGTGTATGTGTGGAAGATGTGTAGATTGAGTAGAAGATGAAAAACGTGAAAAATAAGAAAGGTTGGAGAGACGCAAACTACCCACTGCATTGTCATTGAAGTGGATCTTTGGATTTCCAGATCATTACACAGATAGGGTGTTGGAATCCACAGTGGGAGCAAGAGAAACTAGTACAACAACTAAGGAAGAAAGCTAGTGCATAAAGTACACACAGTTGGGCAGATTTACAAGGTCGTGGGAAAAATGATGCAAAAGTGGCTCAAGGGGCTTGTAAACCTGCCGCAGTGTGTGGTAAAAAAGACGCAAGAAAGGACAGAAGTGTGCAAATTACCCACTGCTATTCATGGGTAGTAGTTACCAAGAGGGCTGAATAAAGGGCCTGCCCTTTGAATTTGAATTAAAAAAGAATAATTGATAAGCTTAGGCAAGAATAGTAGCAAGTAGGTGTGTGTTTTTGTGGTTGTTGTGTTGATTGAGTGGAAGATGACTAAGGTGAAAAATTAGAGAGATTGCAGAGATGCAAACTTTCCATTTCTTTGTAAAGGAAGTGGATGTTTAGTTTTCCAGTGCATATATATATATTCACTGAAAAAACATAGGTTTCAGGCATGTTATAGTTAGGAATTAGCATTTAAAAAACCTTAGAAATTCACTGAAAAAAAACATAGGTTTCAGCCACGTTATAGTTAGGAATTAGCATTTAAAAACCTTAGAAATTTACTGAAAAAACCATAGGTTTCACCCATGTTATAGTTAGCTGGATATTTCTCCCATACAAAACCATTGAAATTCCCCCGTTATAGTTAGTTCAGCTAGCTATAACTTGCGTGCCCACAATGCACTACTGATGACGTCACATATTACATCACTCATGACATGGTCAGTGACATCACTCATCACATCACTGATGACATCTCAAATGACATCACTGATGACCTCACTGGTAACATCATCAAATGAATGTGTGTCTTTCTGAAAAAAAAATATTTTTTATATATTTATATCTAAAGGTTGATGGAATAATAAATGGGTAAATACGTGTCTAAATGGATGTTTTTTTGTAAAATTGATTGTATGACTGACTTATTAAGTATATCTTAGTGAATACATGTATTAGCGAGTAATGTTTAAATATGTAAATATCTGTATCAGTGTCTCACTTTGTGTATAAGTGGCTGCATGGGTTGGTGAGTAGCGACATGAGTGTATATATGGGTTATTCGTTGTTTTTTTTAAATATCAGTATGAGTGTCTGTATGGTTTGGTGGGGGTATTACTTAGCGAATAGATGCATGAATGACTAACTTACTGTTTGTATGTGTTTTGAAGACAGCATGTGTGCAGGACTGTATGGTTGGAAGAGTGTGTGTATGGGTATGTTAGTGAGTAAATGACTGTCTCAATAGTATCTTTATGAGCAACTACAGATGTTTTAAACTAGTATACATGAGTATTGATGTATATAAGTGAGTATATGTGAGAGTGAGAGATTGGAAGACTTCCTCTATAAGTATGTGTTTCTATAAGGGATTGTTTACGAGAGTAAGTATGTGTACGTTTCTGTAGAAGTAAGTGTAGTGGTGTGTGTATAGCTGTATATGCAAGTAAATGGATGTTTGATAGTTTATTTGCATGTGTGAGTATGTGTGTGAGTAACTCTATGGATGAGTATCGTGTGTAACAGGATGTATAGGTGTATGAGTACATATGATGAGTGAGTACATGTATGAGTGACTATATAGAATTGTTGGTGAATTAATGGATGTGTATGTAGATGTTGGAATTACTGAATAGGTTGTTGAAACTGGTATTGGTATCTCCATTTCTTTGAACATTTTCGTTTCTATTTTTGAATGTATGTATCAAAGGTTATATTACGGTGAGAGGAGGTCTGCCACACTTTCACAAGGATGATGTCATCAGTGATATCATCAGTGATGTCATTTGAGATGTCCTCAGTGATATCATGAGTGATATCACTGACAATGTCATGAGTGATGTAATATGTGACGTCATCAGCAGTGCATTGCGGGTGCGCGAGTTATAGTTAGCTGAGCTAACTATAACAGGGGAAATTCAATGGTTTTGTATGAGTGAAATGTCTAGCTAACTATAACATGTGTGAAACCTATGGTGTTTTCAGTGAATTTCTAAGGTTTTTTAAATGCTAATTCCTAACTATAACATGGCTGAAACCTATGGTTTTTTAAGTGAATTTCTAAGGTTTTTTAAATGCTAATTCCTAACTATAACGTGGCTGAAACCTGTGGTTTTTACAGTGAATTTCAAAGGTTTTGTAAATGATCATTTTTAAATGTATTAATTTTTATATTGTTTTTATACTGATTTACTACGTTGTTTTAAGGAATTTATTATTAGATATTTTATTTTTTAAATTACATTACATATTTTATATAAATTGAAAAATAAAATGATTTTAAAAACATTGAAATTGTAATTTTTTTATTTTTTATTTTATATATTTTTTAATTTATATATTTTATATAGCAGGCAATGATATCCTATGGAAGGAAATTCAAGTTACTGGTAAGTACGGTTAAAATTACTTTTCAGGATCAGTACTGGGCTGAAAGATGCAGCACTGACGTCTCTCCTGATAACAGGTGAGTAAATCGGAATTCGTAGTTTGGCTGATTTGAAAGGAATATTTTAAGGTTCCAAAACTCCACACTTAAAATTTCCAAGTTAAACCAATGTTAGCCTATGGAAGGATATTCAAGTTACTGTAAGTATGGTTAGCATTACTTTTCAGGATCAGTAGTGGGTTGAAAGATGCAGCACTGAGATCTCTCCTGATAACAGGTGAGTAAATCAGTATTCGTAGTTCGGCTGATTTTAGAGGAATTTGTTTAAGTTCCAAAACTCCACACTTACAAGAATTTCCAAGTGAAACCTGTCAATGTTAGCTATGGAAGGAAATTCAAGTTACTGTAAGTACGGTTAGAATTACTTTTCAGGATCAGTAGTGGGCTGAAAGATGCAGCACTGAGGTCTCTCCTGATAATAGGTGAGTAAATCGGAATCAATATTTAAGGAGCAGGGCGGGGCCTGAGATGACATGTGTGCAAACACTTCTTGTGGCGTGTTTTAAGTTGGTGAATTAATTCCGCTCCAATCCTTAGGTCCCCTGTGGGCCAACTAGCCTACCAGGTACCTCCAGTATGTGCCAGTGAGCTGCATTGCAGAGAGGTGTTCAGAGGTCACGCCCCCTTTTTACAACACTCTGCAATGCAGCTCTGTGGCGCTTACTGGAGGTACCTGTTGGGCTACTTGGCCCCTAGGGGACCTCTGGATTGAAGAGGAATTAATTCCCCAACTTAAAACGCGCCACAGGGCATGTTTGCACACATATCACCTCAGGCCTCGCCCCCTACCTTCACCATTGTGCAAACGCGCCCGTAGTGCATTCTAAGTTGGGGGATTAAGTCCGCTTGCATACTGGGGTTCCCTGGAAGCCAACTAGCCCTCCAGGGACTTCCAGTATGTGTCAGGGGACTGCGTTGCATAGAGGTGTAAAAAAGAGCATGGCCTCATTACACCTCTCTGTAACGCAGCTGCCTGGTACGTTTACAGAATGGGAACTAAATCCCCTTGAATACTGGGGGTCTATGGGGTCCAACTAGCCCACTAGGAACCTCCAGTAAGCGCCAGGGGGCTGCGTTGCACAGAGGTGTAAAAAAGGGTGTGGCCTCATTACACCTCTCTGCAAACAGCCCCCTGGCGCGTTTCCAGAGGGGGAACTAAATCCCCTTGAATACAGGGGGTCCCTGGGGGCCAACTAGCCCACCAGGAACCTCTAGTATGCACCAGGGGGTTGCGCTGCAGAAATGTATAAAAAGGGGCATGGCCTCATTACACCTCTCTGCAACACATCCCCCTGGCAAGTTTCCAGAGGGGGAACTAAATCCCCTTGAATACTGGGGGTCCCTGGGGGCTAACTAGCCCACCAGGAACCTCCAGTATGCACAGGGGGCTGCGTTGCAGAGAGGTGTAAAAAGGGGCATCGCCTTAATAAACCTCTCTGCAACATAGCCCCCTGTCGTGTTTCCGGAGGGGGAACTAAATACCCTTGAATACTGGGGGTCCCAGGGCGCCAATTAGCCCACCAGGAACCTCCAGTATGCGCCAGGGGGCTGCGTTGCAAAGAGGTGTAAAAAGGGGCATGGCCTCATTACACCTCTCTGCAAGGCAGCCCCCTGTATTACTTCCCCCTCTGCAAACGCGCCAGGGGGGTGCGTTTGCAGAGTGGTGCAGGGAGTGGGCGTGGCCCCCTCCCCGATCCCCGTGGCCTCCTCTCTGTGTAGCCTCCCTTCTTTTTCTTTTTTTTTGGGCCCTGTGAACTCCATCCCCCAGGGCCTCACCCCCAATATTTATTCGTTTATTTTT
Organism: Lissotriton vulgaris; assembly: GCF_964263255.1. NCBI lineage: Eukaryota > Metazoa > Chordata > Amphibia > Caudata > Salamandridae > Lissotriton > Lissotriton vulgaris. Next base: position 147,843 of record NW_028241266.1, read on the forward strand.
TTAAAGGGAAGGGGGCCATGTGGCCCCTCCCATGGCTAATTTCATGCCCCGGGGACCACATTCCCCAGGGCATGGCCACATGTTTTAAAAAAATTTAAGGAGGGGGGCTGCATAGCCCCCTCCTCAGGCCACTTAAGGTCCCGGGGACCCCATCCCCCAGGGCCAGCCTGTCTCCTTTTTTAAAAAAAAATTTTTTTTATTGTTTGGGGAGGCGGGCCGCGTGCCCCCCTCCCAGGTCACTTCTGGCCCCAGGGACCCCATCCCCGGGGCCTGGCCCTCTCTGTTGGGAACCGTTGGGGGGTCCCCAAGCCCCCCACGGTCCTGCCGGCTCCCCGCATCCTGCGGGAGCCGGCATTGCTTTTCTGCATGGGGAGCAGCTAACATGCTGCTCCCCATGCATAAAAGCTATCAGCTTTGGTTTTTGAAAGAGAGAGCAGGTTTCCTGCTCTCTCTCTCAAAAACCAAAGCAGTTTGCTATGGTAGGGCAGGAGCCGCGAGGCTCCCGCCCTACCATAGCAAACTACAGTGTCCCGGGGGTGGGCACCCCGGGACACTGCAGTTTGCTAACTATAACTTCCTACTGGAGACCACCAGGAGGTAATATATATATATATATATATATATATATATATATATATATATATATATATATATATATATATATATATATATATATATATTACCTACTGGCGGTCGCCAGTAGGTATATATAGTTAGGATTTTTTCTCTTTGGGACTTTTGAAAATTCTATGTCTAATAACTTTGGCGTTTGTGGACGGAATCGGCTGAAATCTTCAGGAAAATGGCACATTTTGTTTTTGAGCAGCCCCTAAAAATATGGGGGTGTTTCGTCAAGGGGGGGCCGAGAAAAAAAGGGGGTCCCAAAATGCGTTTTTAACATTGAGTTTTCCATAGGGCGTTTGGCCTCATTTTTAGCTCGAACGGCTGAATGGATTTGCACGAAACTTGGCAAAATTGTAGGGACTGTTAGCCCGATGTGCCTTTGCTAGGTCTCAATATATGTGCTCCAGTGGATTTTGAGAAATTAATGTTTTAAAAAACAGATATATCTGTGACAGCGTCCTGGGTAGCGCTCCGGATCGCGTACTTTTCGCGTAACGGAACTTTGCGAAGCGAAGCTGATTGGCTCTCCGGTGTCTGTCACCATTCTAAACAGTCTGGAGCGGCCGCCATCTTGTCTCTCGGTAGGATCGAGAGACAAGAGGAGGAGAAAAACGAAGGGAGAATTTAATGAAAGGGGGCAAGGTAGACCCCTCTTGACCCCCTAGGAATGATGTTGGGGTTATTAAAGGGTCCCGTGGGGAAAATAAAAAAAAATAGATTTTTCACGGTAGAAGCGCTTCCCGGTTCGCGAACCGGGTCGCGAACTGGTAGCGAAACGGGAATTCGCCATTTTGTGTTTCGTTTTAATTAAATTACAAGATGGAGGAAAAACAATGTGTGAAATGGGTATAAGGGGTTACGGGAGACGTATCCTGACCCCCTATGTTTTCTGAGGGTGGCTGAGGAGGCTCATATATGTTGATACATGTCTTCCAGCGGCTGTGCGTGAGCGGATTTTTTTTTTTTTGCTGCGTGACGTCTGTTAACGTTCGATTCGAAGGAAATCAGGAAGTGTTGACCGCCATTTTGTCACTGCCAGTAAATATATTGTTAAAAATAATTGTTATAAATTAACTCTCAAAATGGCGGCCGGCTCTTTGGATTTGGGCCTGGTCCACTAAAATGGCCCTGGGACACCTTGGAACTCGGACGCTTTCCTGCTAGGGCATGGGCCCCATTCCCGAAAGCGTCCCCTCTTTTGACTGATGGTTCTTGTTGCCTATCTCTTCTGTTGTCATTTAACAGAACCTTTTTTGACTGCAGAAAGGGGTTCTGGTCCGACCGCTGGTTGGTGGAGACATTTTGACTATATCCTGGACCTGCCCGGCCTCGCCCAAAATGGCGCCGGTATAAATGGGACTCGTAACTACTTGTTGTGTACTGGTTGCCCAGCCTTGATATCACAAGATACGTATGCAGTTTTGAAGCACATGGCGGGTGGGGACGAGTACTGATTGAACATTTGGACATTCCTATTAATATTAAGTTCTGATGTGTTATTGATTACTGTACTATTGAAATTTTGAATTAATGTCATCCATGGTACTTGCCCGCAAATGTATATCTAGATAATTTTATTGTTATAAATTAATTCATATTGATAAACATTGTCTGCGCCATCTTGCCTTTTTTCCAATGCCACACTTTTGTCGTGCACGGCAGCCATTTTAGATGCCTTGACCAGACCCACTCTCTGCACGCCGCCGATCCTCAGCATGGCTCCCCACCCGCGCAAGCATCTCCCCCAAGCACTGGTCACCCCCGCTCTCTCTCTCATGCATAAACCTCCCCCCATCTGCGCTGCTTTTCCCTGAGAATCACACCCTGTGCCCGCCCGACACCTCCCTTTCACCTTATTCACTACCGCACCCTCTGACACTCCTCTTCCTCTGTGTCTGATTGTCCAGGCCGGTCCCAGGCTATCACCTAGCCGTGCGGATGTAGTTTATGGCCCCAACTTTAAAGAATCACCCCTCTTCAAAGGAGTTACAGTAGATCAAGGCCCCCACCTCATGAGATCCGTCACACCACACGCGTTCCTACTATCTGATAGCGATCCTGTATTGTGATTGTGGAGGGGATTCTCATTGTAAGGGTGTGTGGGACCGAGCCTGAAGCGGAAGATTCCAGGGATGCCTTTTTGTACATCAAACTCTTCACAATTATGTGTCACATTAAAAATATATAGCACTCCAACAAAGTAGTAGGATTATAACACTTTAATAACTTATAAATATATACAACGCAACAAAAAAAGAAACACGTTAAAAAAAAAATTTAAACAACTATTTACATGGCAGCCTGCTGCAACATCCATCTCAAAGCAACAATGAGCTGCTTTGGTTTGTCTTTTAGTTAGTAGCGGTCCGTTGTGCGAATAGGCCGAAGGCAGCCCAACGCGCCGAGATCCGGACGGCATCCAGGTGGTGTCCAGTAAGTTGTCGCACTGGTTTGACATCCTACAATGCTGCACCGAAAAACGGCGTGGGGCGCCCCGGGGGGGGGGGGGGGGGAGGCGGAACAAATGGACCTCCCCCGCCTCCCCAGGTGGAGGCTCCTCTGCTGCAATGGGGCGCCCTTTAGCGTTTCAGTCACCATCCAGTTGGACGGCACCCAGGTGGTGTCCAGTAAGTTGTCGCACTGGTCTGGCCATCCTACAATGCTGCGCCGAAAAACGGCGTGGGGCGCCCCGGGGGGGGGGGGGGAGGCGGAACGAACGGGCCTCCCCCGCCTTCCCAGCGGAGGCTCCTCTGCTGCAGTGGGGCGCCCCTTGGCGTTTCACTCGCCATCCAGTTGTTTAGCGCCCGCTTTTGCGGCACTGTGCCTCATCCGCCATTCAGCTGAGTTGCGCCCACTCTTGTGGTGCAGCGATAGGCGGCTGCAAAAGGACTCTCAAAATGGTGGCCGGCTCTTTGGATTTGGGCCTGGTCCACTAAAATGGCCCTGGGACACCTTGGAACTCGGACGCTTGCCTGCTAGGGCATGGGCCCCATTCCCGAAAGCGTCCCCTCTTTTGACTGATGGTTCTTGTTGCCTATCTCTTCTGTTGTCATTTAACGGAACCTTTTTTGACTGCAGAAAGGGGTTCTGGTCCGACCGCTGGTTGGTGGAGACATTTTGACTATATCCTGGACCTGCCTGGCCTCGCCCAAAATGGCGCCGGTATAAATGGGACTCGTAACTCCTTGTTGTGTACTGGTTGCCCAGCCTTGATATCACGAGATACGTATGCAGTTTTGAAGCACATGGCGGGCGGGGACGAGTACTGATTGAATATTTGGACATTCCTATTGATATTAAGTTCTGATGTGTTATTGATTACTGTACTATTGAAATTTTGAATTAACGTCATCCATGGTACTTGCCCGCAAATGTATATCTAGATAATTTTATTGTAACTGGCCCTGTCGTACTTTAATTATAAAATGTACGTCCACCGATTCCGCAACAGTTAGACACCTTAGTTCTTGCAACCTAATGGCCCGCCCGTTACGTTCTTCTACAGTGTAAATGTCCCCTCATCATATACGATTACAGTTTGCTCCGTGGCCGGCCCATGTAGTTATAGGCCCGTATTTGTATACTGACATTTTCACAATAAAGGTTTTTAAAACAAAACATGGTAGTAGTACCTAGATTTGTATATTTTTGAATAATAGCCACTGTTTTCGAATCAGTAAAAGGCAAGTGAAATAAAGCAGCTCGATTACATGACAGTTAAAAGGCATAATACGCAGGAAAGCAGTAAAGATAAATGGTCAAGGGCTGTTGTGTTTTCCACTCCTGCAACATAAAGTGATCGAAAATAATCCGATATTCATGCCTATCAGCGACTAAGACAGCAGGTCGAGCCTCTTTTGTTCAACTGCTCCCTCATGGGATGAAGAAACGCCCTTTTTCTCGAAATAGGAATATTTTACTTGTAGGACAGTTGTAAATTTCCCGGGAAAATACATTAGCCTGGAACATTGTTGGTGATAAACTGTAAATGCATCTGGGTCCTTTGCTTTACAAGTCAGAGTGAGAAAAAAAAGGTGGGGCTTTCATCATTTGGGAAAAAAAAATGTTCTAAACCAATGAAAAGTGTTATTTTTAGGTCATATGACCAAGCCTTCCATCATTAGAAAAACAAAAGTAAAATGAACCGAAGAAAAGTTTTATTAACAAGTCACATGACCTGTTATTCTTACGTTACGCGCTGCGCGCCGCGCCCCTGATCGCTTCCGGGAAGCTGCGCCTCGCGCACCGGAGCACTTCTGGGTGCGCTAACGCGGTGCGTCATATGACGCATTAGGCGTCAACGCAGGTTCTTCTCTACCGGGTCACGTTGGGGCTCCACCAGAACTGATCGAATTGGTAGTCTACAGTGTTTCTGGATGTTTCAGATTGAAGCTGGCGTCAGCATGAGGGCACCCCGTGGCTCCGTCGTGGCCATTCCGCGAGCAATCATGGCAGCCGCTCCCCACCGGAAGTCTCCGGGAGTCGGGGGCCCCGGTGACTGTTGTAGAATCTTCAAGGCTGAGGGGACGCTTTCGGGAATGGGGCCCATGCCCTAGCAGTCAAGCGTCCGAGTTCCACGGTTGCCCAGAGCCATCCTTGCAGGCCAGGCCCAAGTCTGTGGAGCAGACCGCCATTTCGTGTGTTCCATGGTAGCCGCCTGTCGCTGTACCTCAAGATTGGGTGCAATTCCGTTGGATGGCGGGTGAGACGCTGTAATAGCAAGAGCAGGCGCAATTCAGCTGGCCGAGCGAGGCACTGTGTCGCAAGAGCGGGCGCAAGTCAGCTGGTCGAGTGAAGCGCTGGGGTGTAGCTGAGAAACCTCCACCTGGGGAGGTGGGGGAGGCTCGTTCGCGCCGCCTCTCCCTTCTACTGCACCCCACGCCGTCTCCTGGTGCAGGTATATGTGATGGTCGGACCAGGGCACCGCAGGACGTGTCTTCAGGTCAAACGGATTGTGGGACAAGGTGTGGAGCAGGCGCAATTATCTCGGGGGCCTCCGTCAAGCGGTTCAGGGAGGCACCGGATCACATTGTTTTCAAATGCAGTCAGGTCCACAAACAGCCCCCACTTACTTTGAGAATAGTGAAGCTGCAGCAGGTGCAAATAAGCTTCAGACAGTGTTACAAGCGCTGCTCGGAACCCTCAACTATGGCACCCAACATCCAGGACTTATGCCATTTGTGCAAGGCAGTGACATCGAAGCATCTCAGGGACCAAGTAACATACTATATCCAGAGTCCTTACCACAACCTCTGCCTTCCTTCTTACCTAGTTATTGTTCTTCCACTCCCACTCAAGGCTGTCTGTGGATGGAAAACCATGAACCTACACTCACCTATGAAAATCTTACTATTGATGCTTGACTGAGGCCAAGGAGATCAGAGTGCATGAGTCTCATGCTCGATCGATTGAGCTAGCCGGATCAGGCAATAAGAAGGTGGTGGTGGGGGTGGCGGCATCAGCAAGGCATACTCCCACACAACTTGTCGGACATTACCTTTGGATGTACTGGGGACGAGCCTAGGCGCATGGTGTCGTCCCCGGGCAATTTGCACAACGGTCCTCCACCCCTTGGCCGCCAGCTATGTTACCTCGACAGGAACAGTGATGGATGTTGCAGCAGGCTGCCATGTAAATAGTTATTTAATAAAATGTTTTACCCTGTTACTTTGCTTGTGTGTTGTATATATTTATAATATTTGCATAGGGTTTGTCGTTGTTTTGGGCGGGGTGGGTGGCGGAGCCGAGCTGTCTTGCAGCCATCATGGCGTCGAGCTCAGTTCCTCTCACTAGTTTCGTATTTCTCATGAGGGGTTGTTCCTAATGTTTCTATTTTAGCAAGGTCAAAAAGAGATCCCATTAGTGGCCTACTGATTTTGCTTGATTCCTTTTGTTTTTTTAACGATTTTTCACTATCTGCAAAGACCAAACAGAGTATTGCGACTCTGTGCTTGTTTGTAAATAGAGAATGAACCAAAGAGAACCAATTCCAAAACAATAAATGCTAGGATAACAATCAATCAAATGGAGAGGGAAGCAGGCACGACGGATTACAACGGGGGCAAAGGCCTGCGTTACCTACCCTTCACTATCTGCAAAGAGAGAATACTCCTAAAAGAAAAGAGGAGGGGGGGGGGGCAGCGTTCAAAGCACATCAGCGTGCATAAACACGAAAATGTTTTTACCTACCACGTACTTCACATTTTACAGCTTTTGATATTTGCTATTAAAAAACCATTGAAATTCACTGAAAAAACCATAGGTTATAGACCATATATAGTTAGGAATTAGCATTTACAAAACCTTATTTTACTCGCACAAAACCATTGAAATTCGCATATATAGTTAGTTGCACTAACTATATATCGCGCACCCGCAATCCACTGCTGATGATGTCACATATTACATCATTCATGACATGGTCAGTGACATCACTGATGACATCACTGATAACATCTCAAATGACATCACTGATGACATCTCTGATGACATCTCAAATGACATCACTGATGACATCACTGATGACATCACTGATGACATCTCAAATGACATCACTGATGACATCACTGATGACATCTCATTTGACATTACTGATCACATCACTGATGACATCATTCATGTGATTATACGATGAACCTCTTCAGACTCTAATATAACCTATACTAACACATATTTACTCTCTTTTACAATCCCTGATACAAGTTCAAAATGATCCATACAGCCACTCACACATTCACTGGCTCTTATGCACAGTTATTTATATATGTCAACTCTCACATGTACTGTGTTGACATATGTACTTACTTTGACATGTAGCACTCACCAATACACTCAGGCACACAGTCAACCACCCATACAGCTGTTTCCACATGCACTTTTGAACACATACATCTAGTGAATCAACTGCTCACACATCTATGCACAGAGTCATACACCTCCCAGCCACCCACACACACACTCAGTCTCCCATACAAATACTTGGGCAACCAATCAATAACCCATATAATTACTCATAAAGCTACTGATCAACACATGCAGCAGTTTACAGAACAACAGACATAATGATGCACAAATTAAGACAGTTTAGTCACTAACCCATGCACTCAGTGAGACACATTTAATCACTCACTCCTACAGTCAGTCATGCACCTACTAAATCCTTCATCCAGACACTTATACATCCACTCATTCTTCAATATGTAAGACATATTTTAACTTTACAGAAACATACAGTCACTGGATGTTGTCATCAGTGATGTCATCAGTGATGTCATTTGAGATGTCATCAGTGATGTCATCAGTGATGTCACAGACCATGTCTTGAATGATGTAATATGTGACATGATCAGCAGTGGATTTCGGGTGCGTGATATATAGTTAGTGCAACTAACTATATATGCGAATTTCATTGATTTTGTGTGAGTAAAATAAGGTTTTGTAAATGCTAATTCCTAACTATATATGGTCTATAACCTATGGTTTTTTCAGTGAATTTTCAAGGTTTTGTAAATGCTAATTCCTAACTATATATGGTCTATAACCTATGGTTTTTTCAGTGAATTTCAATGGTTTTTTAATAGCAAATATCAAAAGCTGTAAAGTGTATTCTTCTTTTAAAGGAAAAATATATTTTATATGTATTTAATATAATTTTTTTATGTATATAAATTTTTTGAGGGAATGAATTTATCAACTATCATGCTGAAGAAGAGTGTGGGGAAAAAAAACAAAGAGGAGGACTAAGAGGAATGAACAATCAGTTCAAAAATACAATTGCTTTAAAGCATGAAGTGCTTTTCCACACATTTACATTTAAATAACCCATATTAGAACATACAAAATATCTACAGAGGAGACGGTGTACATTGAATTTTAGACTCTTCATTGGTACCTACATGTTGGTACTTACATCACCCACATAACAGAACAACTCTATTCAGAGCTACCCTACCTCAAAGCACTCTAAAATATTATTTTACTATTTCCCTTGGTTTTCCCCTTGTTACGCTTTCCGGAACGCTACCCGGTGCGTGGACCAGGCGCTAACAGTGCGAAAATTTGAAAAAAGTTTTTTTTTTTTTACATATATGGGCCTCCTCAGCCACCCTCAGAAAACCTAGGGGGTCAGGATATGTATCCCGTGCCCCCTTATACCCATTTGCAACATTGTTTATCCTCCATCTTTTGACTAAATTCGTCCGAAACACAAGATGGCGGACTCCCATTACGCTAATGGTGAGCTACCCGGTTCGCGTACTGGGTAGCGCCTCCACTGCGAAAAATCGGAAAAAAATGTATTTAATTTTTTTGCCCCGCGGGGCCCTTTAATAGCCCCCACATTAATCCTCGGGGTCAGGAGGGGTCTACATTGCCCCTTTCATTCATTTCCCCCTTTGTTTATTTCCACCTCTTGTCTCTCGATCCTACCGAGAGACAAGATGGCGGCCGCTCCGGACTGTTTAGAATGTTGACAGTCACCGGAGAGCCAATCCGCTTCTCCTCGCGAAGTTCCATTACGCGTCTGGTACGCGAACCGGGGCGCTAACCGGGACGCTGTCACAGATATATATATTTTTTTGAACATTCATTTCTCAAAATCCACTGGAGCACATATCTTGAGACCTAGCAAAGGCACATAGGGCAAACAGTCTCTACAATTTTGCCAAGTTTCATAGAAATCCATTCAGCCGTTCGAGCTAAAAGTGAGTCCAACCGCCCTATGGAAAACTCAATGTTAAAAACACGTTTTGGGCCCCCCCTTTTTTCTCGGCCCTCGCTTGACGAAACCCCCCCAAACTTTCAGGGGACGCTCAGAAACAAAATGTGCCATTTTCCTGAAAATGTCAGCCAATTCCGTCCATCAACGCCAAAGTTATTCAACATAGATTTTTCAGAAATCCCTATTCAAAAAAAATCCTAACTATATATACCTACTGGCGACCGCCAGTAGGTAATATATATATGTATATATATATATATATATATATATATATATATATATATATATATATATATATATATAAGGAAAGTAAACCGGGCTTCTCCGTGCCCGGAAGAAGAGGCCGCCCTGTAGGGTCATGGGCTCCCCTTTTCGGAGGTTTCCTTTGCAAAGTTTTGATGAGGGAGACTAGCCCACACGCTGCCGCCCGGCCCACTGTGGTTTCACTTGAAGTTCTGACGGCAGCGCTGGAAGGGATTTGACCGGGGATGACTCTCCGTTCAATCACTGGGGAGACGCCAGCACGAACATCAAGCAGGACGTCAGCCAAGCATTGTGCTTTTATTTGGAAACCTGCCTGTTCCCCACCTGGGTTACATTGCCAGTCACAGCGAATGCACCACCAGAACGCGGACATTTGCGCTCACAGATACAATAGATGGAACTTTCCTATTGCTTACCTGTGCAGAACGGTGCATTCTGGATGTAGCAGTTTAAGAATAGTCAGGTGACCTACACACGTCATATAAATGCGTGAACATAGACACTCGTCTTTTATTCCTGCCCGTGAACAAGGCTTTGAGCCGAAACTAGTTGGGACAATGGATACTGTTCACTCTGCCTGATTAAATGCCTGATGTCTCCTCAAGTGGGCCTCTCACGTGTTGTTTCTTGCCAAGGAAAGTAAACCGGGCTTCTCCGTGCCCGGAAGAAGAGGCCGCCCTGTAGGGTCATGGGCTCCCCTTTTCGGAGGTTTCCTTTGCAAAATATATATATATATATATATATATATATATATATTACCTACTGGCGGTCACCAGTAGGTATATATAGTTAGGATTTTTTCTCTATGGGACTTTTGAAAATTCTATGTCTAATAACTTTGGCGTTTGTGGACGGAATCGGCTGAAATTTTCAGGAAAAGTGCACATTTTGTTTCTGAGCAGCGCCAGAAAATTTGGGGGGGTTTCGTCAAGGGGGGGCCGAGAAAAAACTTTTAGCTCGAACGGCTGAATGGATTTGTACGAAACTTAGCAAAATTGTAGGGACTGTTAGTCCGATGTGCCTTTGCTGGGTCTCAATATATGTGCTCCAGTGGATTTTGAGAAATTAACGTTTTAAAAAACAGATATATCTGTGACAGCGCTCCGGGTAGCGCTCCGGTTCGCGTACTTGACGCGTAACGGACCTTCGCGAAGCGAAGCTGATTGGCTCTCCGGTGTCTGTCAACATTCTAAACAGTCCGGAGCGGCCGCCATCTTGTCTCTCGGTAGGATCGAGAGACAAGAGGAGGCCAAAACGAAGGGGGAAATGACCATAAGGGGGCATAGTAGATCCTCCCTGACCCCCTAGGTTTGATGTGGAGGCTTTAAAAGGGCCCCGCGGGGTAAAAAAACATTCTAGCAATTTCTTATAAAGGGGAGGTAGTTCTGAAAAGAACTTTCTTTTATTATTTTTGTTGTTTTATATATTTTGTTATATTTTTCTGAACATTTTTACAGTTTTTTTGTATTTTTTGAAAGGTTTTATATTTTTTTTGGTTTTTTTCAGGGGGAAGAACGAAAAACAGGCATTAAAAACGGCTCAACAGGAGCAAAAAAAAAAATCACTTTCTGGGGCGTTTTGAGCACTTGTGATTTTCATATGCTCTGTTCATTAATGTTACGCTCATCTCGCCGTAACAAAGCAAACCCCCACAATAAATGCACACCAGCTTGATATGTTGAAAATTAGTTTGAATAGTGGGGACCGTCTCCCTCGCCTCTGGTCCCGAAAGACTTTCATTGGTTGAGGTGATGGCCACAAGAGTTGGTGGATTTTGACGTAGGTTACGCACCTCCGCCATACTATAATTTATTGGATGCCACCTTTGCATGTGGCGGTGCATAGTATAGTTACCAAAACTATACTTTTTATCCGTGCCTCGAGACAGAGGTTCTTTACATATCAGGCATGTAACATAACGTGCATTCACTTTTTTTTGGCCTGCAGGAAATGAAAAAAACTGCCAAATAAAATTGACCTTGCAGTGTGATTTGCGGGGTTCTTCAGGGAAAAATTCTATTTGATGTACATCTTGTTCTTGTTCTTCTTCCTCTTCTTCAGGGTTGGGAATAAACTGGGGAGGTGGCCCATCTTTCCTAGGAGGTTGTGGTGGTGGTGGGGGTCCACCAGCTGCAGCTACAATTGAGGCCATCTTCCAATAATGAAAATAGTTCTTCCTCTCACAAAGTTGAAAGTCAGAGTGAGAAAAATAGGAGGGGGCTTTCATCATTTTGGAAAAAAAAATGTTCTAAACCAATGAAAAGTGTTATTTTTAGGTCACATGACCTAGCTTTACATCATTCAGAAACCAAATGTGAAATCAACCAATAAAAAGTGTTATTTTCAAGTCACATGACCTGTTACGCTTACGTTACGCGTCCCGCTACGCGCCCCGGATCGCTACCGAGTAGCTGTGCTTCGCGCCTCGGTTCGCGTTCCAGAACGCTTCCGGGTGCGCTAACGCGGCGCGTCATAAGATACATTACGCGGTAACGCGATACGTCACGTTCACGCGATACGTCGCGTTTACGCGACGCGTCACGTGTCGTTTTCTAACGCGGTGGTTGCGCTAAAGGAACGTTTACCGGTTCGCGGACCGGGTCGCGGAACCATATTGAGCTAACAAATAAATATAAAAATAATATTACAAAAATATAAAATATGTTTTTGAATTAGAATAAGAATACATTTTACAGCTTTTGATATTTGCATTTGAGATGTCATCAGTGATGTCATTGACCATGTCATGAATGATGTAATATGTGACATCATCAGCAGTGGATTGCGGGTGCGCGATATATAGTTAGTGCAACTAACTATATATGCGAATTTCAATGGTTTTGTGTGGGTAAATAAGGTTTTGTAAATGCTAATTCCTAACTATATATGGTCTATAACCTATGGTTTTTTCAGTGAATTTTCAAGGTTTTGTAAATGCTAATTCCTAACTATATATGGTCTATAACCTATGGTTTTTTCAGTGAATATATATATATATATATATTCAATGAAAAAACCATAGGTTATAGAGAATATATAGTTAGGAATAAGCATTTACAAAACCTTGAAAGTTCACTGAAAAAACCATAGGTTATAGACCATATATAGTTAGGGATTAGCATTTACAAAACCTTATTTTACTCGCATAAAACCATTGAAATTCCATATATAGTTAGTTGCACTAACTATATATCGCGCACCCGCAATCCACTGCTGATGATGTCACATATTACATCATTCATGACATGGTCAGTGACATCACTGATGACATCACTGATGACATCTCAAATGACATCACTGATGACATCACTGATGACAACATCCAGTGACTGTATGTTTCTGTAAAGTAAAAATATGTCTTACAAATTGAAGAATGAGTGGATGTATAAGTGTCTGGATGAAGGATTTAGTAGGTGCATGACTGACTGTATGAGTGATTAAATGTGTCTCACTGAGTGCATTGGTTAGTGACTAAACTGTCTTAATTTGTGCATCATTATGTCTGTTCTGTAAACTGCTGCATGTGTTGATCAGTAGCTATATGAGTAACTATATGGGTGATTGATTGGTTGCCCAAGTATTTGTATGGGAGACTGAGTGTGTGTGTGGGTGGCTGGGAGGTGTGTGACTGTGCATAGATGTGTGAGCAGTTGATTCACTAGATGTATGGGTTCAAAAGTGCATGTGGAAACAGCTGTATGGGCGGTTGATTGTGTGCATGAGTGTATTGGTGAGTGAATGGATATCTCAGTGCTACATGTCAAAGTAAGTACATATGTAAAACACAGTACATGTGAGAGTTGACATATATAAATAACTGTGCATAAGAGCCAGTGAATGTGTGAGTGGCTGTATGGATCATTGTGAACTTGTATCAGGGATTGTATAAGAGAGTAAATGTGTGTTAGTATATGTTTGAATAAGTAAGGTGTGTATAACTGTATAGTTGAGGAAATGGAGGTGTGATTGATTCTTTGCATGACTGACTAGGTGTGTGAGTAACTCCATGGATGAGTGACAGTCTGTGAGTGTCTGTTTACACTGATTGTATCTAAGGTTATATTAGAGTCTGAAGAGGTTCATCGTATTATCACATGAATGATATCATCAGTGATGTGATCAGTAATGTCAAATGAGATATCATCAGTGATGTAATTTAAGATGTCATCAGTGATGTAATTTGAGATGTCATCAGTGATGTCATCAGTGATGTCATTTGAGATGTCATCAGTGATGTCATCAGTGATGTCACTGACCATGTCATGAATGATGTAATATGTGACATCATCAGCAGTGGATTGCGGGTGCACGATATATAGTTAGTGCAACTAACTATATATGGAATTTCAATGGTTTTATGCGAGTAAAATAAGGTTTTGTAAATGCTAATCCCTAACTATATATGGTCTATAACCTATGGTTTTTTCAGTGAATTTTCAAGGTTTTGTAAATGCTAATTCCTAACTATATATTCTCTATAACCTATGGTTTTTTCATTGAATTTCAATGGTTTTTTGAAAGCTAATATCTGTAGCTGTAAAATGTATTCTTCTTTAAATCTTAAAATATATTTTACATGTTTTTTATACATTTTTTTTAAAAATATTTTTTTGTTTCGCTCCCAGTCCGCGAACCGGTCAGCTTCCCGTTAGCTCAATTTAAAGCTGCGGCTCGGTCCGCGAACCGGTAAACGTTCCTTTAGCGTAACTGTTACGTTAGCATGACGTTTTGCGTTGTCGCGTAATACGTCATTGGACGCGCCAAGTTAGCGGACCCGGAAGCGGACCGGAAAGCGGAGCAAAGCGCGAAACTTGGTAATAACACTTTTCATTGGTTCATTTCACTTTTGGTTTCCTAATGATGTAATACTAGGTCATGTGATCTAAAATTAACACTTTTCATTGGTTTAGAACTTTTGCTTTTCACAAATGATGAAAACCCCTCCTTCTTTCCTCACTCTGACTTTCATCTTGGTGAGAGAAAGACCCTTTTACATTCTAGAGAAATGGCTTCAATTGTTGCTTCTGCTAGTGTTCCCCCACCACCACCTCCACCTCCTCATGGGAAGAAAGGACCACCTGCTCAACCAATCTTTGAAGAAGAGGAAGATCAAGAAGAGGAGGAAGAGGAGGAAGAGCCTGAGTTTTTACCAGAGGAGCCCAGGAGGTACAACAGAAAGGAAAACTTCATCTGGCAATTTTTTAAATTTCCAGCAGGGCAAAAGAAAGTCAATGCTAGATATGTCTTTTGCCGTATTTGCAACGATCGACTTTCAAGGGGGACGGACAAAAAATATAGTTTTGGAAATTATACGATGCACAGGCACATGAGTAGGTGGCACCCAAATAATTATAGTGCTGCCCAAATTCGTGATGAGCAGCAAAATCCCCCGGCAATGGCGAGAAGATCTGTCGTCCCAGAAGTATCGGGACCAGAGGCGAGGGAGGTCATCCCGAACATTCAAATGGACATGGGGGAAGTAAAACAAGTGTGCGTGTGGTGCAACCAATTGATATGCTACCGAGAAAGTAGCATTACACTTATAATAAAAGATATCAAAAATCATGTTTGCCTGAAACGCCCCAAAAAATAAATTCTTCTTTTTTTCGTTGCTCCTGTTGAGCCCTCTTCAATGAATCATTTTTGTTTCCCCCCTCCCCCCCAAAAAACAAAAAAATTACAAAATGTTCAGAAAAAAACAAAAAAATATAAAAAATGTTCAGAAAAATAATAAAAAAAATTTAAAACAAAAACCAAAAAAAAAGTTCTTTTCAGAACTACCTCCCCATTATAAAAAAAATTGGTAGAATTTTTGAAACTCTGCCAACCTCTATTTCTTTTAGTTCGCTCCCAGTTCGCACTCCGGTACGCGAACCAGGAGCGAACCAAAAAAAATTTTTTCAAAAAAAGATCAGTAAGTATACCTGCATTCAAGAGGAAATGACTGAAAATGTCCTTGAGACACATGAAAGCGTTTTTTGGAATGCCCTAGCACCATTTTTTGGACATTATTAACATGGCTATGTAATTCCCATAATCAAAATCTAAATTTGCCAAGCACAGGTGGGAGCGTATTTACAAGAAACTTGCCCCATGAAGAACGCTTTCCATTTAAAAAGGGAAAAATAACATCATAGACACTCAAATGCCTTATAAATATGACCCAAAACAACCTATGAAGCTCTAGCAGTACATATCCAGAAATGTAATTGATTTCAAATAATCGTTTTTAAACACAGCATATAAATCAATTGTATACCTGCATTCAAGAGGAAATGACTGAAAATGTCCTTGAGACACATGAAAGCGTTTTTTGGAATGCCCTAGCACCATTTTTGGGACATTATTAACATGCCTATGTAACTCCCATAATCAAAATCTAAATTTGCCAACCGCAAGTGGGAGCGTATTTACCAGAAACTTGCACCATGAGGAACGCTTTCCATTTAAAAAGGGTAAAATAACATCATAGACACTCATATGCCTTATAAATATGACCCAAAACAACCTATGAAGCTCTAGCAGTACATATCCAAAAATGTAATTGATTTCAAATAATCATTTTTAAACACAGCATATAAATCAATTGTATACCTGCTTTCAAGAGGAAATGACTGAAAATGTCCTTGAGACACATGAAAGCGTTTTTTGGAATGCCCTAGCACCATTTTTTGGACATTATTAACATGACTATGTAACTCCCATAACCAAAATCTAAATTTGCCAACCGCAAGTGGGAGCGTATTTACAAGATACTTGCACCATGAAGAACGCTTTCCATTTAAAAAGGAAAAATAACATCATAGACACTCATATGCCTTATAAATATGACCCAAAATAACCTATGAAGCTCTAACAGTACATATCCAGAAATGTAATTGATTTCAAAAAATCGTTTTTAAACACAGCATATAAATCAATTGTATACCTGCATTCAAGAGGAAATGACTGAAAATGTCCTTGAGACACATGAAAGCGTTTTTTGGAATGCCCTAGCACCATTTTTTGGACATTATTAACATGGCTATGTAACTCCCATAATCAAAATCTAAATTTGCCAAGCACAGGTGGGAGCGTATTTACAAGAAACTTGCCTCATGAGGAACGCTTTCCATTTAAAAAGAGAAAAATAACATCATAGACACTCATATGCCTTATAAATATGACCCAAAACAACCTATGAAGCTCTAGCAGTACATATCCAGAAATGTAATTGATTTCAAAAATCGTTTTTAAAAACAACATATCTGTTTCAGCTTACATAAGAGACCATGGAATGGGCTCCATGTACAACAATAACTTGTGTTACTGCATGCCAGAATGCTACACCGAATATGCAATTAAAATTTAAAACCAAAATCTATTTGTATATCACTAGAGACAAAGCCACATTTTAAAAACACAGCTTTCTTCATCATTTTCTCCTTAAATCATACTATTCTCTATCTAAATTAAATAAATCTTTTCTCACCTTAGCAAATACTTTTTGAGTTTTGAAAACAGTCTCAGAAATACACCAAATTGTCTTCAGCAGAAGAAAAAGGATGCACTCCAGAGGATGCAGCTATTGAAAGCACAGAAATACAGATATTCATTTCACATATCTCTCATATTAGCCAATCATAACTCTTCCCTCCCTTTGTTCAAATCAAAACCCTTCCCCCCTCTGCCCTCTCTGCCTTTGTTCCATAGCAACCACCTCCTGGAAGACCTCTCATGTTTGCAAATTCACACAACAATGTTTCAATTGAACTCTGAACTCTCAGTGCACCTGCGTATCCAGTGCAATCTTTCATTAAATGTTTCTTCCTTGACCATTCAAATTACATCTTTCAAAGAACACATCCATGCACCCTAACTTTCTGTTTTCAGAAATGGAAATGCACCAATCACTGCTAATGAATCATTAGCATTGGAAATCCACAGTTTTTTTTCTTTACAAACTCCTACAGTTTCAACTACCCTTTCATTACCACACTTCATCTGACTGCAGCTCAACCTTCTCCCACCATGTTTAAGGTCTGGATTGTTGGACATAGTTACATCCACTGGGCTCAAAGGTATGCTGAGAACAGAAATTTACACAACCTCAATTTACAAGATGTGGAAATTAAGTGGTTGGGCCAAAGAGGATTAAAATGTCACCAATTGATACCATTGGTGAAAACCTTTATGCATTTGCCAAAACCTGACCTGTTAATAGTGCACTGTGGAGGTAATGATTTGGGCACTTCGACTGGGGTAGGTCTGGAAATGCTTTTAAAGGACACCTTTGAGCAATTAATGGCACTTTTTCCTCAAACTGCCTTGGTATATTCCAATATATGCCAAAGACAGAAATGGAGGTGGTCCAACCAATTTTGTCCACAAATTGAGAAAGCGAGGAAGCATGTAAACAAATCTGTTTCAGCTTACATGAGAGACCATGGAATGGGCTCCTTGTACAACAATAACTTGCGTTACTACATGCAAGATATCTACAGAGGAGATGGAGTTCACTTCTCAGATGAGGGCAACAGAATTTTCATTCTGAATTTAAGACTGTGCATTGGTACCTACTTATAAGTACCTAAATGTACAATAAACCCAAAAGCTCTTCTCAGAGCTACCCTTCATCTGATCACTCACAATTATTATTTTTCTCTAACTTTTTTCTGTAATTTTCAACAAACTACGCTCAAAGAGCGCTACCCGGTACGCGAACTGGAAGCTAACCGCGCAAAATTTCAAAAAAAATGTTTTTTCTCCGCACATATGGTCCTCCTCAGCCACCCTCAGAAAACCTAGGGGATCAAAATACTTGTACCGTGCCCCCTTCTACCCATTCTGAACATTATTTACCCTCCATTTTATATCTTAATTCGACCGAAACACAAAATGGTGGACTCCCGTTACGCTCCTAGTTCGCGGACCGGACCGCTTCCCGGGAAGCGGTCCAAAAAAAAAGGTGGGAAAGAAATTAACAGAAAAACGACTGGAGACACTCTCACCAAATATAGATTAGCTTATACTACATAACAATCCCTTTCATTTTCACAAATTTGATTGAAATTCCATTTAGCCATTAAGCCTGTAGACCTCTCTAAATACTGTGAGGTAAATTACTTCACAAAACACATCTGAAGTGTTGTAATTGACAACCAATGAAAATCTTACTTTCATTTTCTACTTATATTACCTGACATTTGATTGGTTATATACCTGAATATATATAAAGGAAGAGAAGAAAACACAGCCATTTTGACTACTACTTCTTATTGTACATCACATTTGAATAGCTACCAAACACTTCAACTTGTTTGTGAAGGTAAGTTGTTATTTTTAAAACTGAAGTATATTGTGCACTATAACTTAATATGGTAGACTTTTTCTCATAGATATATACTATCCCTCTGTAGTAGTTATGGATTTAGATAGACTTCTCTGTTATAGTTATGAATGGAGTTAGGCTTCTCTTGGTTAAATTACATACACTTTTTTATAGTCCTATTTCCACTCTGATACTATACACTGCCAAAAGAAAAATTCACTGATAAAAACTGCCTATCTAAAATTAATCCCAACAGTGCCCTATCTCTACTAATATATATTTTTTTAATCATAATTTCAGGCAAAATGGAAGGCGAGCAACAAGTTAAATTTACAATTGTACTGGAGGAGAGCAGCCAAGAAAAAATTGATGATTTTATGGATCAAAGTAGAGACCAGGAACTACTACAATGTGTTGAAGCAGTGGATAACCTGCTTCAAAATGAGAACATGTTACACCCTATATTCAATTTTGAAATTTCTGACACTGAAATGTTAGAAAGTTTAATGAATTATGAAACACAATCAAAATAAAAAAAAATACTTTAAAAATAAAGAAAACAAAAAAAAACAACAAAAACAACAAACAATTAACATACAGTATTAGAAAAGTCTATCATGCTATTATCCTTATAGTACGCTGCCCAGAACGCTTTCCGGTTCGCGTACTAGGCGCTCACCACGCAAAAAAAATAATAATTTTTTTTTTTTTGCCCTGCTGGGACCTTTTACAACCTCCACATAAAACCTAGGGGGTCAACGAGGATCTACTATGCCCCCTTATGGTAATTTCCCCCTTTGTTTTGGCCTCCTCTTGTCTCTCGATCCTACCGAGAGACAAGATGGCGGCCGCACCGGACTGTTTAGAATGTTGACAGACACCGAACAGCCAATCAGCTTCGCATCGCAAAGTTCCGTTACGCGAAAAGTACGAGAACCGGAACGCTACCCGGAGCGCTGTTACAGATATATATCTTATTTTAAACGTTAATTTCTCAAAATACACTGGAGCACATATATTGAGACCTAGCAAAGGCACATCGGGCTACCAGTCCCTACAATTTTGCCAAGTTTCGTGCAAATCCATTCAGCCGTTCGGGCTAAAAGTGAGGCCAACCGCCCTATGGAAATTAACATGGGAAAAACGCGTTTTGGGACCCCCCTTTTTTCTCGGCCCCCCCTTGCCAAACCCCCCCCCAAATTTTCAGGGGCTGCTCAGAAACAAAATGTGCCATTTTCCAGAAAATTTCAGCCGATTCCGTCAACAAACGCCAAAGTTATTAGACATAGAATTTTCAAAAATCCCATAGGGAAAAAATCCTAACTATATATACCTACTGGCGACCGCCAGTAGGTAATATATATATATATATATATATATATATATATATATATATATATATATATATATATATATATATATATATATATATATATATATATATATATATATATATATATATATATATATATATATATATATATATATATATATATATATATATATATATATATATATATATATATATATATATATATATATATATATATATATATATATATATATATATATATATATATATGTATATATAACATTTCTATGGCAAAATGAAACCCCTCATTTTGTTCCTTTGCAAATTAAATGTTTTAAGTGTTAACACTTTATTCCAATCAAGATGACTTCAGGTGTGCCATACTTTTGTCATAAGTAAGACTGTTAGCGTTCTAGTTGTTCTTTAGAACACTCTGGGACATTCTGTCATTGGGCTATAGTTGGGCTACATCTGGCTGATATTTGGGCTACATTTGGGCTCTTTTGTCTCTGGTGGCCATCTTGGGAGACTGCATATCAGAATTTTTTTAATGAAATATAAGAGGATTTGAGAAGTCACTCAAAATGTGCCCTAATTTTTCTTTCTTCACCACTAATCATAATTTCTATGGCAAAATGAACCCCCTCATTTTGTTCCTTTGCAAATTAAATGTTTTAAGTGTTAACACTTTATTCCAATCAAGATGACTTCAGGTGTGCCATACTTTTGTCATAAGTAAGACTGTTAGCGCTCTAGTTGTTCTTTAGAACACTCTGGGACATTCTGTCACTGGGCTATAGTTGGGCTACATCTGGCTGATATTTGGGCTACATTTGTTTTTTTTTGTCTCTGGTGGCCATCTTTGGGCTACATTGGGCTACATTTGGGCTCTAACATATATATAGCCCAATGTAGCCCAATATATATTTTTCAAAGTTAATTTTCGTAAAAACCACTGGAGCATATATCTTGAGACATAGCAAAGGCACATCGAGCTACCAGTTCCTACAGTTTTGCCAAGTTTTATGGAAATCCATTCAGCCGTTCGAGCTAAAAGTGAGTCCAACCGCACTATGGAAAACTCAATGTTAAAAGCACGTTTTGGGACCCCCCTTTTTTCTCGGCCCCCTCTTGAGGAAACCCCCCCAAACTTTCAGGGGACGCTCAGAAACAAAATGTGCCATTTTCCTGAAAATTGACAAGGAGGCAGGGTAGAGATTCCTGAGCCCCCTAGGTTTTGTCATGGGGTCTGTAAACGACCTCGAAGGTTGAAAAAAATAAAAAAAAATAAAAAGAAATCGCGGGGTCCGCGCACCGTGCGCGGACTTCGGCTCAAAAAGACAAAAAAGAAATACATTAAAATAACAAGTTTCAGTGTTTAGATGTTGGTTGAGTGCAACATTGAGTGATGACTCTTTCACCTTTGGGTTTAGGTAGGTGTTTTGTGGAGAGTTAGTATGGTGATTGGTAGAGAGCATTGGGGGTAGGTTGAAGATTATGTGAGTTTGAAAGTGTTGATAATTTGAACCAATTAAAATGTTACTTTGGTTTTGATTTTGTGTGTGATAAAATATGATTGGCTTGGTATGTGAATATGTATGAGAAATGAGAGGGAAACACAGTCATTTTGAGATGTTAGTGTTTGAGGTATACTTCTGAGGTGTGAGATTGACACAGAATTTACTGTTCAACAGTTTTCTAGAAGGTGAGTTGTTGATTTGTAAGGAGTACTAAGGTAGATCTGGTTGTACTCAGATAAGGGCTGTGAATGAAATGGCATTTGTAAAGCTTGCAGTTTAGAAAAAAAGAGGATGACATTCACTGCACTTGAAATTTAAGAATATTGGTGCTTTTTGAAAATGCAGCACAGCATTATAGGGTGCATAGGTTTGTTTTTTAAAAGAAGCAATTCTAATGGTTCAGAAAAGGTCATTGAAAGGAACATTGCACATGATTAGCTGTTATATTGAAAGGTCAAAGAATCTTGCTGGATTCATTTGCAACATAGTATGATGAACTTTTTACCTGTGTCCTTCTTAGGTGGGAGTTACCATGGTAACAGGTTGAATGAGCACTAGTGGGATGGGTGAATATTATGTGAGTTTGAAAGTGTGGGAATGTAGAACCAATTGAAATGTTAGTTTAGTTTTGAAATAGTGTGGGAAGACATTTCATTGGTTAAGACCTGAGATATGTGTGAAGAATGGGTGGGAAAGTGTGCCATTTCTGGTTCCAGTGTCTGAGCTGCATTTCAGAGATTCTGCTTAAGAAAATCTGCTGTGTGTTTGACACTGTTCTACATTTTCAAAAGCGATTTTAAAGGTGAGTAATATAGAGAGAGTGCTGTTTGCAGTATTGGGAAGCATAACAAGCATATTGGGCTTGTTTACTGTTGTATTTTGAAAATGAGTCAGGTTTCTGCATTGTAGTGTAGTGCTCATTTAAATGGGTTGTGCTCTGTGTGTAAAATGATTTACCATGCTAAATGTTTTTTGATAAAATGTGTGGCTTAAAGATTTTTGACAAGGATCACAGTGAGTGTCTGTGTGAATTAAGGAATTATATTTTCACCTTTTTCCGTAATGTTAACTGTATTTTCTGACAGTTTGCATCTCTTTGCGGTATAGGGTATTGTTTTAATTTGGATTGTGTCTTATGTTAGTATGTAATGCTGGGACAAAATGAATAGTGCATATTAGAAATGACATTTTGAAATGAGTTAGGTTTAAGCAATGTAATGCAATGTAGTGCATATTGAAATTGGCTGTGTTCTGTGTCTAAATCGATTTATCATGCTAAAGGATTTTTGCTGAAATGTGTGGCTATAATATTTTTCACAAGGGTCACACTGTGTGTGTATGTGAATTAAGTAATTATATTTTCATCTTTTTTCCATAATGTTAGCTGTGTGTGCTTACAGTTTGTATCTTTTAGCCTATAGGGTAGACTTCATTTTAAATTGTTTTTCATGCTTGGATTCAATGCTGGTATAGAGATAGTGTAATGGTTTCATTGGACTTGTAAATATGCTCCTTTTTTTAGCAGCACCTTGCGCAACCATTAACATGGGTGCAAGCAGTGGATGTATGGAGAGGGATAGGAATAGCAGATAGAAAACAATATGAAATGGTGTGGGAGATGCATAAAGGATTTGACTAATGGCATCAATTGAGATGGAATATAAGATAAAGAGGGGCATATTTACAAGCCCCTTGCGCAATGTTTGACATGGGTGCAAGCAGAAAATGCATGCAGAGTAATAAAATTGGCACACTGATAAGAATATGAAATGCTGTGAGAGATGCCTAAAGGATTTTACTAATGGCATAAATTGAGATAGAATATACAAAAAAGAGAGGCATATTTACAAGCCCCTTGCGCAATGTTTGACATGGGTGCAAGCAGAAAATGCATGCAGAGTAATAAAATTGGCACATAGACAAGAATATAAAATGCTGTGAGAGATGCTTAAAGGATTTTACTAATGGCATAAATTGAGATAGAATATACAAAAAAGAGAGGCATATTTACAAGCCCCTTGCGCAATGTTTGACATGGGTGCAAGCAGAAAATGCATGCAGAGTAATAAAATTGGCACAAAGACAAGAATATGAAATGCTGTGAGAGATGCATAAAGGATTTTACTAATGACATAAATTGAGATAGAATATACAAGAAAGAGAGGCATATTTACAAGCCCCTTGCGCAATGTTTGACATGGGTGCAAGCAGAAAATGCATGCAGAGTAATGAAATTGGCACACAGACAAGAATATGAAGTGCTGTGAGAGATGCGTAATGGATTTTACTAATGGTATAAATTGAGATAGAATATACAAAAAAGAGAGGCATATTTACAGGCCCCTTGCACAATGTTTGACATGGGTGCAAGCAGAAAATGCACATAGAGTAATAAAATTGGCACACAGACAAGAATATGAAATGCTGTGAGAGTTGCGTAAAGGATTTTACTAATGGCATAAATTGAGATAGAATATACAAAAAAGAGAGGCATATTTACAAGCCCCTTGTGCAATGTTTGACATGGGTGCAAGCAGAAAATGCATGCAGAGTAATAAAATTAGCACACAGACAAGAATATGAAATACTGTGAAAGATGGTAAAAGGATTTAACTAATGGCATAAATTGAGATAGAATATACAAAAAAGAGAGGCATATTTACAAGCCCCTTGCGCAATGTTTGACATGGGTGCAAGCAGAAAATGCATGCAGAGTAATAAAATTGTCACATAGACAAGAATATGAAATGCTGTGAGAAATGCATCAAGGATTTTACTAATGGCATAAATTGAGATAGAATATACAAAAAAGAGAGGCATATTTACAAGCCCCTTGCACAATGTTTGACATGGGTGCAAGCAGAAAATGCATGCAGAGTAATAAAATTGGCACACAGACAAGAATATGAAGTGCTGTGAGAGATGCGTAAAGGATTTTACTAATGGCATAAAATGAGATACAATATACAAAAAAGAGAGGCATATCTACAAGCTCCTTGCGCAATGTTTAACATTAATGCTGGTATAGGGACAGTGTAATGGTTTCATTGGCATATTTACAAGCCCCTTGCGCAATGTTTAACATTAATGCTGGTATAGAGATAGTGTAATGGTTTCATTGGCATATTTACAAACCCCTTGCGCAATGCATATTCTTGTCTGTGTGCCAATTTTATTACTCTGCATGCATTTTCTGCTTGTATCCATGTTAAACATTGAGCAAGGGGCTTGTAAATAAGCCCCTCTTTTTGTATATTGTATCTCAATTGATGCCATTAGTAAAATCCTTTACGCATCTCTCCCAGCATTTCATATTGTTTTCTATCTGCTATTCCTATCCCTCTCCATACATTCACTGCTTGCATCCATGTTAAAGGTAGCGCAAAGCACTTGCAAAAAAGGAGCATATTTACAAACCCAATGAAACCATTAGCACTATCTCTATACCAGCATTGAATCCAAGCATGAGAAACACTTTAAAAAGAAGTCTACCCTATAGTGTAAAAGATACAAACTGTGAGCACACACAGCTAACATTATGGAAAAAGATGAAAATATAATTCCTTAATTCATATACACACTCAGTGTGATGCTTGTCAAAAATCTTAAAGCCAGCCATTTCAGCAAAAAACATTTAGCATGGTAAATCGTTTTAGGCACAGAGAGTGAGATGACACACACATACAAACAGAGAGATGATGGAAGGAGAGAGTGAGATGAGGCATGCAAAGAGGGAGATGGTGCAGGCAGAGAGTGATATGAGACACACAAAGAGAGATGTGAACAGGTGTTTATAATGTTTAGTTAATGTCATTGCTATGTGCTATGTTAGTAGTGGTCTATAATATGTCACATTTTTCTTTTCAACAGATTGCAAATATCTACAGAGTCATAATAGATTATGCCTACGAAAGACAGCCAAAAAAGACTTTATAAGAAAGCTTTATCGACCAAGAGGACTCAATTAGAAGATTCATGCAAAGGACAATCTTCAGAGAAAAGAAAAAATGCTCCTGGTAAGCAAACCAAGGATTTTTTAAGAAAATTGTTAAAATACAGAAAAAGTCAAGCAAGTGTTTCTACGAAAAAAAAACAAAGTGTAAATACAAAGAAAAAGCAGAGGTCACCAAAAAATGGTATAACGGTACGAGGAGATCATAGTGTGTCTGGTAATTGTAGGACAAATCAGTTTATTGACATTCGTAGACGAATGTTTCGTAACAGAGTAGTTTTTAATTTATTAAAAAATCTTGAGATATATAACAGGAAAACAGCTTTTTACAAGAAAAAGAAAAGAATAGAAAAGTTTGTTGATCAGGCTTTTGAAGTGAAGAGAAAGCTGTATATTTTAGTAATCAATAGAGTTCGTACACTAGATAAGGCAATCAATGATTTGAAATCAAAATGTAAGTGGAAAAGAGTAATTAATCGGACTAATTTTTGTGATGTTTTTTCGGGAGAATGGAAGCATAGTTCAAGTTGTGAGCCATTTTTTAATGAAGAGAGTTACTTTCAAGGTAATGTTTTGGTGCATGCAGTTGACACCAGTGGTCGAGCATATGAGGTGAATGACGGTTGTCCAGTTGAAAAAAAAAAAATTGTGCCTAGAAATGCAGATGAGGTGTTAGCTGATGAAGTTTTAGAGAGACGTCCTAAGGCTCCGGTGTATACTTGGAATTGTAGTAGTATTTGTAGTGTGCAACAGGATTCTATTAATTTGTTTTGCAATTTCTTACGTACATATAGTAAGAAAAGTCTAAAACAAAAGTTTAAGATGTTGCAAGACTTAGATCCTTGCAGAATGAGGGAAAAATTTGCATGGTCATTCACTGGCTTGTCTTTCTAGAAAAGTATGTCAGAGTACTTTTCACCATTTTAGGATGTTAGTAGTGCATCAAACTAAAGTGAGGAAAATAGTGAGAAGGTCGTATTATGCAAAAAGTCCAGCACTTAAGCTAAAACAGTTAAACAGTGATCTTTTGCATGGATCTGAATTAGATGTGAAGAAGATTTGTGAAGAAATAGAGTTTTGTTACTTTGGTGAAAAAGAGGACACTGCCGAAAATGATACAGTAATAGAAAGTAATGTGGAAGAGAATGTACAGATTGTAAGTACTCACAATTTTGATCATGAAATTACAAAGTTTAAGGTCATTTCAAGTGAAAGGCCACATTTTTCTTGTGTGTGTTGTCGACGAACTCATTATAAGAATCAGACTCGGTTAGTTGATTTATATGTTAAAAGTGAAATAGAAAATAATAATGAATGGAAGGATTTTGCAACTTATTTGTTGGTTGAGAATTGTTTTGATTTGGGTTCTGATCTATGTATTTGTAAATATTGTTATAATAAATTAAATGAAAACAGAATGCCTGCTAGAGCTGTACATAATAATCTTGAGTTGGTAAAGATTCTGTCTGAATTTATGGGTTTAAATACCTATGAGTGTATTCTGATTCAATGTGTGCATCCTTTTCAGGCTATTGTAAGCATGGAGCCTAAGACAGGGAAATTGCCTCCTTCAGATTTACAGAGAGGATTAAAGGGAAGAGTTGTTTATTTGCCTTTAGATTTAAAGAAAAATATTGACACCATTGGCGTAGAAAAAGTGGAAGAGGAACCTCTAGTTATTCTAGTTAATGGCGTTCCTACAAAGAGTAAGAAAATCTGGCAAGAATTAGTGGATGTTAGGAAAGTCAAAAAGGCAATGTTGTATTTAGTAAAAAACAATCAGTACTACAAAAATGTATATGTAGGAGAAGAGGAAACAACTGTAGAAGAGGACAGTGATTCATCAGCTGGACAGATTGAAAAAGTAGATGTGTCTAGAAGTGAACAGATTTATGAGCATTAATGTGTTCATCCTCTGCATTCCAAAGAAGTATTGGGGAATGCTATTGAGTTGTTCCAAATGAAAGACGCCAAAGGAAGTCCCATAAGTGTATGGGAAGAAAGCTTGGAAGCTCGTTGTTTTCCTCAATTGTTTCCAACAGGTCAAGGTGGAAGATATGATGACCGACCTGTTCAAATTCCTGCGTCGGAATACCAGACTTTAAGATTATATGCAGAAGATCCAAGATTTCGTCAATTCATTCCATATTTGTTTCATCTTCTGTTTGAGAGTGACTTCTCTGGACTATCTGGACTATCTTATGCTGTGAACCATATACTGAAATCTGGAGTACATCTTCAAAAAATGTTTCGGCAAGCGACTTTATGGATAAAGTCCAAGTGGAAGACAGTATTTTGGAATCTCACCTAATTAATCTCATGGCATGTCAGTGTGGTACGAATGAGTATTGGTACCGTCGTCATGGGGAATTGAAATGTATGCTAAGAAACTTAGGAACTCCTACATGGTTCCTCACTTTTAGCTGTGCTGAGTATGCCTGGGAAGGCTTACTTGAATTTCTTCGAGAGGCAAATGGAAACATAGAAAATATAGAATTCAAGACACCTGGAGAACTGTGCTCTTTGGATCCAGTTAATGTTTGTAGGTATTTTAATCATCAATTTGAAGCTATGATGTCTTTCCTCACAAACAAAAAAAATCCTCCACTTGGAGAGGTTTGGGATTTCTTTTGGAGAAAGGAGTATCAAGCAAGAGGTGCTCCTCACATACATATGCTGCTATGGATCAAAGATGCTCCCAAATTTGGAACAGATTCGGATGACACAGTGATGAGTTTCATTGAAAAATATTCCACATGTGTTGTTCCGAAAAGTACAGAAGAAGACAATTTACGACATCAAGTCTTACGCTTTCAAACCCATCGCTGTGGAAAGTACTGTCGTCGAAAGTTCAAATCCAAGAAGAAGTTCTACACAAAATGTCGTTTTGGAATTCCAAGACCAGTAATATCTAAAGGAAGAGTGAACAATTTCATGTCTTCACTGCGACATACTGTGACAAGAAAATCACCGAAAAATACGTACAACTTGAAAAGAAATGAAGAGTCCAAATACATAAATGACTACAACCCAGTCATTTTGTCTATGTGGAATGCTAACATGGATATTCAATATGTTGCTGACAACTCTATTGCTGTGGCTCGATATGTAATGTCTTACATAACAAAATCAGAAAAGACGGAACTGAAGGAAATGTGGGAGGATATTTCGCATGAAAAGAGCCTAAGTAAGAAATTATAGGGTTACAGTCTGAAGATGTTGTCGCATCGAGAAATTGGAGCATATGAATATTCAGATTGGTTATCATCAGCAAGTCTGTATGCCAAATCGAGATCCATCATTTGGGTGAGTCTAGGTCTTGCTGCAACACGAAACCGAGTTTTGAAGTCTGCACAAGAAATTGAGTATATTGCGGAGTTTCAACCAAACAGTACAGATATTTTGAAGAGAAACATGTTGGATACATATTATCCAAATAGAAGTAGTCATCTTGAGAACGTTTGTCTCTATGAAGTACAGCAAAGCTATACTTTTAAGAGGAATATGACAGAATATATCAATAAAGGAGTATATGCTGTAATTGGTTGTGAAGGATGTCTGGTGAAACAAAGAAAAGGACATTTGATTAATCATCGTAAATTGAGTTGCGAATCTCCTGATAAAAGGGAATTGTACTATTTAGCTCTTTTGCAACTCTTTAAGCCATGGCGTTCAGAAGAGGAACTACTTGGAGATTTTCTCAGTTTTGAAGATTCTTTCAATGCAACCAAGGATACCATTGAATGTCCTATTTTTTCAAATTATCTGCAAATGTTGAATGATGAAATACAGCAAGAAGCTACCATTGCAGCAGAGATTGCTAGAGACAGTTCTCAAGACAGTCAAAGTTCTGTTTCGTTGAGTCAGGATCCACCAGGAGGACAAATTATCCAAAATGAAGCTGCCACTGCCATGGAAGAGGTGGAAAGAGCCATGGAACAAGTTCAGGAGGATGTAGTTAATTTAGAGGATTTGGAAAATCAACTAAACGTGGAGCAGAAAAAAATATATGAAGAAGTCACAGAACAGATTGAGCATGGTTTACGTCATGATAAAAAAGAGTGCTCATGAACGTCATTTGAACTTGTCCGACTGTATGTGAGTGGAGAAGCCGGAACTGGGAAAAGTTTTCTGATTAAATCAATTGCAACTTATCTGCAGAAAAGAACAGAGTCCTCACTGTCTTGTGTTGTTACTGCTCCAACTGGGTTGGCAGCACATAACATTAAAGGGATTACTTTACATCGTTTATTGATGCTGCCAGTAGAGCATGATAATAAATTACAATACCACAAGCTATCTGGAGAAGCTTGTTGTGAAGTTGGTAGAGTCCTGAAGTAAATGAAACTTCTTATCATTGATGAGGTAAGCATGGTTTCAAATGTGATGCTTGCTTTTGTGCATTTAAGAATGCAACAAATTCTAAAAACAGAGTATGATGTGTTATTTGGAGGCAAACACATCATTGTCTTTGGAGATCTACTGCAGCTAACTCCAGTGAAAGGACAACCAGTGTTTAAGATGCTTACGCATGAAGATACAAGAAAGTGCCAAGGAAGCATTGGAAATGTGAATATCTGGTTATATTTTAAATATGCAGAACTTCTTCAAAACATGCGACAGGCAAAGGATGAAGATTATAAAAATATTCTACAAGATGTAAGAATTGGAAAAGTAACTGAACATGGCAAAGAAGCTTTACAGTCACGATTAATTTCAAATTTGTTTCCAAAGGAAAATATTCTCCCAGAGATTATTTATCAGAACATTGCTGAAAACAAAACTGTAATATGCTTGATGCCAACTCTTCGAGAATGTTCAGTCTTCAACAACAAAATGTTAGAGTTAGAAAATCAAGAGATTGTGAAACTGGAAGCTATTGATAAAATAGAGCATGAAGGAGTTACTATTGTTTTGTCAGAAAAGTTGAAATCAAAGTTGGATTCTTTAGGGAAGACAATTTCTAAAACTGCTGGTTTTGAAAAGACTCTATATGTATGTTTAAATTGTGGTATAATTTTACGACGGAATTTAAATATGGAAAGAGGTTTAGTAAATGGAGCAATGGGTCATGTTGTTGATTTTGTGAATTACGGAAATAGAGATGGAATTGAATTTTTGAAAATTAAATTTGATGGAATTGAAGAAGTACAACAGTTTAGTCGTTGTTCTGTTCGATTTTTGGTTGTGAAAGATTTATATGTCCGCCGAAAACAGATTCCTGTTTCTTTGTCATATGCAGTAACTATTCATAAATCTTAAGTTTTAAGTGTAGATAGTGCTTTGATGAATATTGGAAGTTCTGTCTTCAAGGAGGGTATGGCATATGTTGCTTTATCTCGAGTCAGAACTTTATCTGGGTTGTACTTGATTGATTTTGATGAGACAAAGATTAGTGCAGATCTAAATTGTGTAAAGGAATATAATAGGTTAAGAAGAGAGTATTCTCCAAATTTACCTCAATATCCTCTATTTGAAAAGCATGTGGTAGGCTGAAAAAGAAGAAATGAGAAAAATTGTAGCAAGGCTGTAGCAAAAAAAAGAAAAGTAGATGAACCAGTAATTGTAAGCAGAAACAAAGAGGATTCTGTTGAAGATATTGTTGGATTTCAGTTTGAGAACAGTTCTGGTGTCAACTGCTATGCTAATGTAGTGGTTAATGTTGTTTTTTTTCTCCAAAGTTTGCAAGAACAGATTGTTGAAAATCGGGATCAAAGTTTTTGTTGTTTGTTGAATACTGTGTTTGAGAAATGTAGCAGTGATAGAACAAATATAGAAATGGTTTCTGATGTTCGAAATGATTTAGACATATGTTCTGGTATAACTCAATTTTCTCAGGATATTCAGCAAGATTGTCAGGAATTTCTAATGTACATGCTTGTATTGCAAGAGTAAGGTATAGATGTTGAAAATCTTTTTGGCCTTTCTTATAAATGGCAACATGTCTGCGATAATTGTTCCTTTTCAAGTAGTACAACAGTAGATACTGAAAGATTTATATATTTGACTTTACCAGACTGCAAATCAGTGTCTTTTAATAATCTAGTTAGAGCAGCTGATCAAAACATGGTTTGTACCCAATGTAACTCTGCAATGCTATCAACATTATTTATACAAAGTTATGGACAGTACGTCATTTTAATGTTCCAACGATGTAGACCTGATGGAACTAAATTAACAACTTTAATAAAAAATGTTGTGGCTTGTCAATTATCAATTTCAAGAAGAACCTTTGTAACAGTAGCAATTATTTTCCATGATGGTCCTTCAACAACATCTGGACATTATACAGCTTATTTAAAATGTCAAAAAGGCTGGACCTATTGTAATGATACTGTTTTGACTTTCCAAAAACGTTTGCCTTTTGACTTAAAAAATTCTTACCTAGTGTTTTTACAACCTAAATTTTAGGAAAAGTAATTGGCCTAGAAAGATTGGAGCAATTAATAAAAGTTAGTCATCAGGATACTATATGATGTTCAGATTCTGATAGTTTACTGGTTGTTTAAGGTTTTATGGACATGATATACATCCTTGGGTGGAGATATAAATATTGTTAGGTGTTACGAAAGACATTGGAGCTTTTCGTGCAGAAGGTCGGGGAATGGAAGGTCAAGAGTATTATTAAGTATTTTCCAAACCAAGGAATTTTTACATACTATTTGGCCATGTGGGAATGTATATCAATGAAAAATGAGTTTCTCAGGTAAATGTTGATAATATATGTTTTTACATAAGTTTGTAATGATACTCAATTGATTTTCAAACAACGTTTGCCTTTTGACTTAACAAATTCTTACCTAGTGTTTTTAGAACCGAAATTTTAGTTAAAGGAATTGGACAATGAAGATTGGAGCAGTTAATAAAAGTAAGTATGTTGTTCAAAATTAGTTTGTGAGTGAAAGTGATCAAGATAATTAGTAAACTGGTAGTTGTCATAGAGGTAGCGTAAGTGTATCACATAGTGAGTGATATCAGTATTATAGGAAATGTTAATCAAGAGTAAGTCAGAGGTGCAAATATAATTATTGTTAGATGATAAAATAGATGTTGGACTTTTCATTCAGAAAGGCGGGTAAATGGAAGTTTAAAACTACTATTAAGTAATTTCTAAAAAGAGGACTTTCTGTATACCATTTGGCCATGTGGAAAGGTATGTAAATGAAGAATACGTATTTTGGGTAAATGTGGTTAATATATTTTTCTATATCACTTTAGTTTGAGAGTATAATAATGTGACACTGTATCTTAGAAATTGCTGTTTGGAAGAAAACATTTAAGATATGTTTTTTCTAAGTTTTATGGGTTTTTTAAACACAATCATTTTGATTGTGTTTTTTTTTGCCCGCTGTGTTATGATGAATAGTATTGAACTCACTGTTTTGAGTGAAAATCAATATATTCTGAGAATAGCAAAAATATTGTGAAGTATATATTATAACTGATTTGCTTAATTGTTTCATTTTGCCAAGTTTGCAGTAATTCCATTCAGCCGTTCGGGCTGTAGCTGTGTCTAAAGGTCCTATGGAAAATTGCATTGGACTCAATTTCACATTCAATTTAGACTCACTGTTGTTAACGCACCTGCACTAATCCCCCCTTCCCTCTACCTCATTTCCCTTCCCTAACTTCTCTTTCCTTTTTCTCCTGCTTTGTATTGTGAATAATGTATTATAACTGATTTGTTTTTTCGGTTCCACAGATATTTCATTTATAAGGTAAGTACGACTGACCCAAAACATTTTTTATTTCTCTTTTTGTCTATCCTTCCATCGCTCCATGTCTCTTAGCGTGACTCTCTCCATCACCTCATTCTGTCACTCCTTTTCCCTCACCTACACTACCTAATTTTCCGTTCTTTGATCCCTCACTGAGTCTCCTTCTATCACAGCTTCCTTCACTCCCTGTGTGTACTCAATCACTCACTCCCATTGTCTCACGCTCACTCGACTTTATCCACCCTCTATCATTTGTCTTTCTTAAACTTCACTGTCCTTCTCTCACTCACCTCACCCTTGTTTCATTAGGCTGCTTCCCTCAGTACCCTTTATTCCTATCCTTCACTCCCCTTCTCCTTTCTTGTTTCCCTCACTTACCTTTTCTCAGTTCATCTGATTAACTCCCCTTCACCTCTCTTTCCTTCTTTTGCTCCCTTACTCATTATCCTTCCCTCACTCACCTTACTCCACTTCACTTACTCCTTCTGTCACTCCCTTTGAAGTCTGACATCCTCACTTCTCTTTCTTTACTGTCTCTCTGTTAGCCTTACTTCCTCTGTCCCTTCACTGTCTCACTACCCTTCCCTTACACTCACTCTCTATAACTCACCCACACTCCATCACTTGTCTTTCTTTGCTCCCTCACTCAGTCCCCTTCTCTCACTCTTTCCTTCACTCCCTCTGTGTCCTCACTCCCCTTGTCTCACACTCATTCACCATCTCTCTTTTGACTGTGCTATGTCTTCCTTTGCCTGTTCCATGTTTCTCTGTGTGTGTGCCATCTTACCCTCTGTCTGCACAATATATGCATGTGCGTGTGACATCTTACCCTCTGCTTGCACCATCTCACCCTCTACTTGTTCTATCTCACTCTCTGCCTGCACCATCTTACTCTCTACCTGTGGCATGTGTCCCTCTGCATGTGCCATCTATCTTTCTTGACTCTTAATCTCCTTCCTTCTCTCTTGTATTGTGAAATATACATTGTATGCATTATAATTTATTTGTTTCTTGTGTTTTACAGATATTATATTTTAAAAAAAATTCTTTAAGTTTTTCTATATCTTAGAAGGTAAGTATAGGAAATAAAAAACTTTTTTCGCATCAGTGTCTAAGTTTTTATTATTTATACGGTAAGTATGAGAATCAAAAATACGTTTGTTATCACTCTCTTATTGTGACAGAATAACTGCCTCACTCTTTCTCAGTCCCTTGCTCCCTCTCTCTCTACATGTCTCTCCCTTACAGTTAATCTTCTTTGCTCTCTCTTTCTACCACTCCTCCTCTTTACTTCAGTCAGCTTCCCTCTTTCTTTATTTTGTTAGGTTTGATCTTATTCTCCTTCCTTCACTCTGTTATCCATTTCTTACCTGTTAGTAAACCTTCATTTATTGGCACTCCACTTCCTCCAGTGCACTTCCTTCTCTCTGTTTCTCACACCTCTTCCCTTTTGTGTTCACTTTTGTTTACACTTCTTTGTTTTGAAAACAGTGCCACAGGACCTTAAATATTCGTTAGTTACCACCGAATACTGTACGGCCTCAAGGCCCATAGGAATCAATGGCAATTACCGAATCGGTAAATACCGATTCGGTAAAATGACTGAATTATACAGATTCAGTCATTTCAAAAGAGAAATTACATACATCCCATTTACCTACTCTTAAATATTGAAGTGGTATGATTTGGGACGCGATGTAGGTAGACATTTACCGGTCAGTAACGGCTGAATTTGGCCGTTACCGACCAGTAAATGCCTTTTCCTATGTAGGAGGCACTTATTTACAGATTTGGTATTTTTACAGATTCTGTATTTACCGAATTGGTAAAATTACCGAATCGGTAAATACAGACTCTGTAAAAATACCAAATCTGTAAATTCTAATGTAGGTAGCACTGTTGACAGTGCTAGAGACGTCTAATAATTCGTTATTTACCACTCAATACAATTAGGTGGTCAATAAGGAATTACTGTGTACATGCACATCTCTGCATGGACACCTTGTCCATGTGGCACACATACATGCCCTAAGGGCATGTATGTGTGTCACATTGCACACAAAAACAGGGGTGCTACAGGGTGTCAAAGTGACACCCTGTTCCCCCTGGCAGGATTCGGTATTTACCGATTCCGTAATTACCGAATCGGTATTTGCCATTGATTCCTATGGGCTTCAAGGCCCATAGGAATCAATGGCAAATACAGATTCAGTAATTATCGAATCGGTAATTACTGAATTTTACCGAATCGGCAATTAATTCGGTAAAAATACCTACATCCCCATTGCCAGACAGAATCGGTATGATTCGGTATTTAAGAAGTGGTGATCTGGGATTACCTACATCGGGCCCTCTGTATTTATGAGTAGGTAAATCGAGATTACGTACATCTGGCCCATTGAGTTGTAACATATTTATATACATATGTTACATTTCAGTGCTTTGGAAGTAGTGCAGTATACTATAGGTAATCACCTTATAGGTTTATGCTGTACCACATCCTTATAGTTTTGCACTTTGACATCCACTATGACAAACTTTTACATACAAGCATAGAAATTTAGTTCTTTCTTTAACCAGTAGAGGTAGTTCTAAAATGAATTGTTTTTTTGTTTGTTTTTGTTTTGCTTGAAAAGCGATGTAAAAAAATGAACTTTTTAAGGCAGATAATTGTTCAACCGGAACAAACTATGAAAAATAAAGAAAAAAATTATGGGGTGCACCTGTGCTTCCTGTTTTTTTGCAGGATAACTTGAATGGACTCTTGTCCAAAAGCTATTAGTTTCTGGCAACAAATGCATTGCATCATCAAATTCTTAAGTTCTGGTTGGATATTTGTAACCATTGATGCTTGCATTGGTGGTGCTGTTGGTTGAGAAGAAGTGCTGGGAGCAGAGCCCTGCTCCTCTGATGATCTTTTCATTACAGCTTTACTCCAATTGTTTGGGTGTATATTCTTGACATGGCGTTCCATGCTAAAAGTTCCAAAGCTGTACTTCTTCTGTGGATCCCCTCTTGAAAGTACTGTGTCACAGATTTTGCATGTGACAAAAGGCGCATTTACCTTTTTCTGTCCTTCTGGGAATTTAAAACCTTTCCAAACTATGGACTCTTTCGGTGATCTAGGGGTTTCAGGAACACACTCTTCTGAAGATGAACTAGAGGAATCCTCAAGTTCCTGGTGTTCAGAATGCTCAGGTTCCTCATGTTCAGAATGCTCAGGTTCCTCATGTTCTGAATGCTCAGGTTCCTCATGTTCTGAATGCTCAGGTTCCTGCTGTTCAGACATTTCAATAGATTTTTCAGGAGCAAAGTGCTGATGAAAAAAGGTGTTTCTTCCTCGAAAGCCAAAGAAGAATGATGAAGATGGGAGGGGTCTTTCAAGAATTGGAGTAGGAAGTATTATAAACCAATAAAATCTTTGTACCTTTACATTGTGCAATGAATACGTAGATATAACGATTTAAAGTTTATAAAACTTTCGGGGGTAAGAGCTCGAAGCTTTTACGGTGCGCGGACGGAGCTCTTACGTTGCGTGCACGTGCGACGTACCCTTGTGAGATTTGTTACTACTTCAAAAAGTAATATACTGTTGTTAAAAGTTTAAAAAAAACATTTTCTACATTAAAGCAGATATTGTCTACCTTTAAAATTTATGTTAAAAACGTATATATTATGTTTTAGAAATTCAAAAAATTTGTCGGGGTAAGAGCTCAGAGCGTTTACGGTGTGATTACGGGGCGCTCACGGTGCGCGGACCCTGTAATCGTATAAAAAAAACTTGAAAATAAAAATGATATATATATTATATTAAATATATATATTCACTGAAAAAAACATAGGTTTCAAGCCTTACATAGTTAGGTATTAGCATTTAAAAAACCTTGCAAATTCACTTAAAAAACCATAGGTTTCAGGTCATTTACAGTTAGGAATTAGCATTTAAAAAACCTTGCAAATTCACTGAAAAATCCATAGGTTTCAGGTCATATATAGTTAGGTATTAGCATTTAAAAAACCGTGCAAATTCACTGAAAAAAACATAGGTTTCAGGTCATATATAGTTAGGAATTAGCATCTAAAAAACCATTAAAATTGCTCCTATACAGTTAGTTGTACTAACTATATTTCGCGCACCCGCAATCCACTGCTGATGATGTCACATATTACATCATTCATGACATGGTCAGTGACATCACTGATGACATCACTGATGACATCTCAAATGACATCACTGATGACATCTCAATTGGCATCACTGATCACATCACTGATGATATTATTCATGTGATAATACAATGCACTTCTTCACACTCTAATATAACCTTTGATACACCCAGTGTTAAACACAGACTACCATTCTTGAAACCATTGACACACCAATACCAGTTACTACATACGCACACACTGATTGCAAGGTCTATACATACATCCAATCATTTACCCATAGAATCACTCTTACATACAGTCACTCATCAATACAACACTATCATCTACACTCAAACACTTATACAGACACTCACACTCTGCCACTCATCCATGGAGTTACTCACACATGTAGTCAGTCATGCAAAGAAACAATCACACTTTCATTTCCTCAATTATACAGTTATACACACAACACCTTACTTATTCAAACATATACTAACACATACGTAGTTATACAATTACTGATACAAGTACACAATGATCCATACAGCCACTCGCACAATCAGTGGCTCTTATGTATAGTCATTTATATATGCCAGCTACCCACACACTCAGTCTCCCTAACAAATACTCGGGCAACCAATCAAAAACACATATAGCCACTCATATAGCTACTGATCAACACATGCAGTAGCTTACACAACAACAGACATACTGATGCACACATTCAGACAGTTCAGTCACCAACCAATGCATTCAGTAAGACACATTTAATCACTCACTCATACACCTACTAAATCTTTCATCCAGACCCTTATACATCCACTCATTCTTGTAAATTGATACTTGTATAGCGCACTACTCACCCGCAAGGGTCTCAAGGCGCTTGTACGAATACCGCTGTGGAACCCATCCTGGCTTTCCCTGTGAGACGTCCACTCCTGGCACCCCCAAGGTGGAGGCCAGGCATCCTTAGCATTGTGGGGGCCGTTGTGGAAATTAAGGAAGCTATTGCCCAGAGTTGCAGAGTGGGACTCCATGATTGGAATAGGCACTGAGGCGAGAATTATCAGGCCCGTGGAATTTTGAGCCCAAGAAGTCTGCCGCTCTAATCATTGAGCAACACTTCTCCACTTCTCTTCTTCAATATGTAAAACATATTTAAACTTTACAGAAACACACAGTCACTGGATGATGTCATCAGTGATGTCATTTGAGATGTCATCAGTGATGTCATCAGTTATGTCACTGACCATGTCATGAATGATGTAATATGTGACATCCTCAGCAATGGATTGCGGGTGCGCGAAATATAGTTAGTACAACTTACTATATAGGAGCAATTTCAATGGTTTTTTAAATGCTAATACCTAACTATATATGACCTGAAACCTATGGTTTTTTCAGTGAATATATATATATATATATATATATATATATATATATATATATATATACATATATATACGTATATATTACCTACTGGCGATAGCCAGTAGGTATATATAGTTAGGATTTTTTTCCTATGGGATTTTTGAAAATTCTATGTCGAATAACTTTGGCTTATGAGGACAGAATTGGCTGAAATTTTCAGGAAAATGGAACATTTTGTTTCTGAGCAGCCCCTGAAAATTTGGGGGGTTTTCGTCAAGGGGGGGCCGAGAAAAAAGGGGGGTCCCAAAACGTGTTTTTCCCATGCAATTTTCCATAGGGCGGTTGGCCTCACTTTTAGCCTGAACGGCTGAATGGATTTACACCAAACTTGGCAAAATTGTAGAGAATGGTAGCCCGATGTGCCTTTGCTATGTCTCAAGATATAGGCTCCAGTGGTTTTTACGAAAATTAACTTTGAAAAATATAAATTGGGCTACATTGGGCTATATATATGTTGGAGCCCAAATGTAGCCCAATGTAGCCCAATGTAGCCCAATGTAGCCCAAAGATGGCCGCCAGAGACAAAAAACCAAATGTAGCCCAAATATCAGCCAGATGTAGCCCAACTATAGCCCAATGACAGATTGTCCCAGAGTGTTCTAAAGAACAACTAGAGTGCTAACAGTCCTACTTATTACAAAGGTATGGCACACCTGAAGCCATCTTGATTGGAATAAAGTGGTAACTCTTAAAACATTTAATTTAAAAAGGAACAAAATGAGGGGGTTCATTTTGCCATAGAAAGTATGATTAGCGAATATATGACGAAATCCCGCATACCATCAGTCCGCAAAAAAAATCCCGCATGTACTATTAGGCCGCAAATTAAAATAACGAAAACGTTTAGAACGAATATGCCTTTAGCATACACTAAACAACTAAACTACCCTAAACCCTAAAACACTACCCCCAGCATGACCCTACACTACACAAACAGTACAACACTACCCTAAACCCTAAAACACTACCCCCAGCATGACCCTACACTACACAAACACTACAACACTACCCTAAACCCTAAAACACTACCCCCAGCATGACCCTACACTACACAAACACTACAACACTACCCTAAACCCTAAAACACTACCCCCAGCACGACCCTACACTACACAAACACTACAACACTACCCTAAACCCTAAAACACTACCCCCAGCATGACCCTACACTACGCAAACACTACAACACTACCCAAAACCCTAAAACACTACACCCCAGCATGACCCTACACTACGCAAACACTACAACACTACCCTAAACCCTAAAACACTACCCCCAGCATGACCCTACACTACACAAACACTACAACACAACCCTAAACCCTAAAACACTACCCCCAGCATGACCCTACACTACGCAAACACTACAACACAACCCTAAACCCTAAAACACTATCCCCAGCATGACCCTACACTACGCAAACACTACAACACTAACCTAAATCCTAAAACACTACCCCCAGCATGACCCTACACTACGCAAACACTACAACACTACCCAAAACCCTACAACACTACACCCCAGCATGACCCTACACTACGCAAACACTACAACACTACCCTAAACCCTAAAACACTACCCCCAGCATGACCCTACACTACGCAAACACTACAACACTACCCAAAACCCTAAAACACTACACCCCAGCATGACCCTACACTACGCAAACACTACAACACTACCCTAAACCCTAAAACACTACCCCCAGCATGATCCTACACTACGCAAACACTACAACACTACCCTAAACCCTAAAACACTATCCCCAGCATGACCCTACACTACGCAAACACTACAACACTACCCTAAACCCTAAAACACTACCCCCAGCATGACCCTACACTACGCAAACACTACAACACTACCCTAAACCCTAAAACACTACCCCCAGCATGACCCTACACTACGCAAACACTACAACACTACCCTAAACCCTAAAACACTACCCTCAGCATGACCCTACACTACGCAAACACTACAACACTACCCAAAACCCTAAAACACTACCCCCCAGCATGACCCTACACTACGCAAACACTACAACACTACCCAAAACCCTAAAACACTACCCCCAGCAAGACCCTACACTACGCAAACACTACAACACTACCCTAAATCCTAAAACACTACCCCCAGCATGACCCTACACTACGCAAACACTACAACACTACCCAAAACCCTAAAACACTACACCCCAGCATGACCCTACACTACGCAAACACTACAACACTACCCTAAACCCTAAAACACTACCCCCAGCATGACCCTACACTACGCAAACACTACAACACTACCCAAAACCCTAAAACACTACACCCCAGCATGACCCTACACTACGCAAACACTACAACACTACCCTAAACCCTAAAACACTACCCCCAGCATGACCCTACACTACGCAAACACTACAACACTACCCTAAACCCTAAAACACTACCCCCAGCATGACCCTACACTACGCAAACACTACAACACTACCCAAAACCCTAAAACACTACCCTCAGCATGACCCTACACTACACAAACACTACAACACTACCCAAAACCCTAAAACACTACCCCCAGCATGACCCTACACTACGCAAACACTACAACACTACCCAAAACCCTAAAACACTACCCCCCAGCATGACCCTACACTACGCAAACACTACAACACTACCCAAAACCCTAAAACACTACCCCCAGCATGACCCTACACTACGCAAACACTACAACACTACCCAAAACCCTAAAACACTACACCCCAGCATGACCCTACACTACGCAAACACTACAACACTACCCAAAACCCTAAAACACTACCCCCAGCATGACCCTACACTATGCAAACACTACAACACTACCCAAAACCCTAAAACACTACACCCAGCATGACCCTACACTACGCAAACACTACAACACTACCCTAAACCCTAAAATACTACACCCCAGCATGACCCTACACTACGCAAACACTACAACACTACCCAAAACCCTAAAACACTACCCCCAGCATGACCCTACACTACGCAAACACTACAACACTATCCTAAACCCTAAAACACTACGCCCAGCATGACCCTACACTACGCAAACACTACAACACTACCCTAAACCCTAAAACACTAGCCCCAGCATGACCCTACACTACGCAAACACTACAACACAACCCTAAACCCTAAAACACTACCCCCAGCATGACCCTACACTACGCAAACACTACAACACTATCCTAAACCCTAAAACACTATGCCCAGCATGACCCTACACTACGCAAACACTACAACACTACCCTAAACCCTAAAACACTAGCCCCAGCATGACCCTACACTACGCAAACACTACAACA
This sequence comes from Lissotriton vulgaris, assembly GCF_964263255.1. Classification (NCBI taxonomy): domain Eukaryota; kingdom Metazoa; phylum Chordata; class Amphibia; order Caudata; family Salamandridae; genus Lissotriton; species Lissotriton vulgaris. The sequence goes on from NW_028241266.1 coordinate 190,177, forward strand.
CAACCCTAAACCCTAAAACACTACCCCCAGCATGACCCTACACTAAACAACCACCACAACTCTACACTACACTAACACAACACTACACTACACAACACTACACTACACTACACAATCACTAACCCACGAAAAAATTAACACAAACCCACTTACCTCTCTCGTCATCGTGGTTTTCACAACGCAAATGCATTTACCATACATGCCTTTAAAACGTAATTCTTTGTAAAGGCATGCGCGATAAATGCACATGCGTTTTGAAAAAATGCGGGATAATGGTATGCGAGCTCAATGACCTTGCGGGATAATGGTATGCGGACTGAAAGTCTGCGGGATAAAAAATGCGGGAAAATGGCTGCAAACCATGATTAGCAGCAGACTTCCCTGGTGAGCACTAGCTTTACTACAGTGATCTAATGAGCAACTAGAGTGCTAACATTCAGAATTTATGGCAAATGTGTGACACATCTGAATGCCTTCTTGATAGAACCAAAGTAAACAAGCATTGAAAATGCAATAGATCTCGCCCTCGTTTAAGTTAAAGCCATTCTGTTTGTAATGAGGTGGCTTTTTAGCTTTGCTTTTATTAGTGTTTTTAAAACTTTCATGTAAATAACATGCATATGTATGCATATATGTATATGTATGCATGCATTTATATTTATATAGATATGCAGATTACATATGTTTATATATGTATATTACCTACTGGCGATAGCCAGTGGGTATATATAGTTAGGATTTTTTCTCTATGGGATTTCTGAAAATTCTATGTCTAATAACTTTGGCGTTTGTGGACGGAATTGGCTGAAATTTTCAGGAAAATGGCACATTTCTTTTCTGAGCAGCCCCTAAAAATTTGGTGGGGTTTCGTCAAGGGGGGGCCGAGAACAAAGGGGGGTCCCAAAACGCGTTTTTCCCATTCATTTTTCCATAGGGCGGTTGGACTTTTAGCTCGAACGGCTGAATAGATTTACATGAAACTTGGCAAAATTGTAGATATGGTTTGCCCGACGTGCCTTTGCTATGTCTCAATATATGTGCTCCAGTGGATTTTGAGAAATTAACGTTTAAAAAAATATATATATCTGTGACAGCGCTCCGGTTAGCGCCCTGGTTCGCGTACCTGACGCGTAACGGAACTTCGCGAAGCGAATCAAATTGGCTCTCCGGTGTCTGTCAACATTCTAAACAAACCGGAACGGCCGCCATCTTGTCTCTCGGTACGATCGAGAGACAAGATGTGGTGAAAAACGAAGGGGGAAATGAAGGAAAGGGGGCAAGGTACACCACTCCTGACCCCCTAGGATTGATGAGGGGGATATTAAAGTGCCCCGCGGGGCAAAAAATTTTGCGATTTTACGCCGTAGAGGCGCGTCCCGGTACGCGAACCGGGCAGCTCACCGGGCAGCTAACCGGGCAGCTAACCGGCAGCGTAGCTGTCAACATTGTAAACAGTCCGGAGCGGCCGCCATCTTGTCTCTCGGTAGGTTCGAGAGACAAGATGTGGTGAAAAAAGAAGGGGGAAATGAAGGAAAGGGGGCAAGGTAAACCCCTCCTGACCCCCTAGGATTTATGAGGGGGATATTAAAGTCCCCCGCGGGGCAAAAAATTTTGCGATTTTACGCCGTAGAGGCGCGTCCCGGTACGCGAACCGGGCAGCTCACCGGGCAGCTAACCGGGCAGCTAACCGGCAGCGTAGCTGTCAACATTGTAAACAGTCCGGAGCGGCCGCCATCTTGTCTCTCGGTAGGTTCGAGAGACAAGATGTGGTGAAAAAAGAAGGGGGAAATGAAGGAAAGGGGGCAAGGTAAACCCCTCCTGAGCCCCTAGGATTTATGAGGGGGATATTAAAGTCCCCCGCGATTTTTCGTGGTAGAGGCGCTTCCCGGTACGCGAACCGGGCAGCTAACCGGCAGCGTAACGGGAGTCCGCCATCTTGTGTTTTTGGAGCGTCCGGTTCGCGTACCGGGTAGCGTCCCGGTAAGCGTAACAAGGGGAAAACCAAGAGAAACAGTAAAAAAAAAATTAAGGGAATAGATTTCCAGCAAACTTGGCAAAATTGTAGGGACTGTTTGTTTGATGTGCCTTTGCAAGGCCTCAAGATATGTGCATGTGTGGATTTTGTCTAATTAAGGTTAAAAAAAATATATATATCTGTAAGCGTGCTCCGGCACGCTTACGTTACGGGTTTTGTTTGCGCTGCAGAACCGATACGTCACGGTTATGCGACGCGTCATGAGGCGTCTCACGTGGCTACGTGATACGTCACGTAATAAAGAATATATTTTACAGCTATAGATATTAGCTTTTAAAAAACCAATGAAATTCACTGAAAAAACCATAGGTTATAGACCATATATAGTTAGGAATTTGCATTTACAAAACCTTGAAAATTCACTGAAAAAACCATAGGTTAGAGACCATATATAGTTAGCTGGACATTTTATTGACAAAAAAACAATGAAATTCCATATATAGTTAGTTGCACTAACTATATATCGCGCACCCGCAATCCACTGCTGATGATGTCACATATTACATCATTCATGACATGGTCAGTGACATCACTGATGACATCACTGATGACATCTCAAATGACATCACTGATGACATCACTGATGACATCTCAAATGACATCAGTGATGACATCATGACACACCAATACCAGTTACTACATACGCACTCACTGATTCCTACGTCTACACACACATTCACTCATTCGCCCATACAATCACTCATACATACAGTCACTCATTATTACACTATCATATGCACTCATACACCTATGCAGACACTCACACACTGCCACTCATCCATGGAGTTACTCACACACCTAGTCAGTCCTGTAAAGAATCAATCACACTTCCATTTCCTCATCTATACAGTTAAACACAGAACACCATACTTCAGTGACATCACTGATGACATCACTGATGACATCTCAAATGACATCACTGATGACATCTCAAATGACATCACTGATGACATCATGACACACCAATACCAGTTACTACATACGCACTCACTGATTCCTACGTCTACACACACATTCACTCATTCACCCATACAATCACTCATACATACAGTCACTCATTATTACAACACTATCATATGCACTCATACACCTAGTCAGTCCTGTGAAGAATCAATCACACTTCGATTTCCTCATCTATACAGTTAAACACAGAACACCATACTTTTCACACATATACTAACACATACTTACTCTCTTATACAATCACTGATACAAGTACACATTGATATGCACAGAGTCACACACCTCCCAGCCAGCCACACACACACTCAGTCTTCCATACATCCACTCATTCTTCAATATGTAAAACATATTTAAACTTTACAAAAACACACAGACACTAGATGATGTCATCAGTGATGTCATTTGAGATGTCATCAGTGATGTCATCAGTGATGTCATTTGAGATGTCATCAGTGATGTCATCAGTGATGTCACTGACCATGTCATGAATGATGTAATATGTGACATCATCAGCAGTGGATTGCGGGTGCGCGATATATAGTTAGTGCAACTAACTATATATGGAATTTCATTGTTTTTTTGTCAATAAAATGTCCAGCTAACTATATATGGTCTCTAACCTATGGTTTTTTCAGTGAATATATATATATATATATATATATATATATATATATATATATATATATATATATATATATATATATATATATATATATATATATATATATTACCTACTGGCGATAGCCAGTAGGTATATATAGTTAGGATTTTTTTCCTATGGGATTTTTGAAAATTCTATGTCGAATAACTTTGGCTTATGAGGACAGAATTGGCTGAAATTTTCAGGAAAATGGAACATTTTGTTTCTGAGCAGCCCCTGAAAATTTGGGGGGTTTTCGTCAAGGGGGGGCCGAGAAAAAAGGGGGGTCCCAAAACGTGTTTTTCCCATGCAATTTTCCATAGGGCGGTTGGCCTCACTTTTAGCCTGAACGGCTGAATGGATTTACACCAAACTTGGCAAAATTGTAGAGAATGGTAGCCCGATGTGCCTTTGCTATGTCTCAAGATATAGGCTCCAGTGGTTTTTACGAAAATTAACTTTGAAAAATATAAATTGGGCTACATTGGGCTATATATATGTTGGAGCCCAAATGTAGCCCAATGTAGCCCAATGTAGCCCAATGTAGCCCAAAGATGGCCGCCAGAGACAAAAAACCAAATGTAGCCCAAATATCAGCCAGATGTAGCCCAACTATAGCCCAATGACAGATTGTCCCAGAGTGTTCTAAAGAACAACTAGAGTGCTAACAGTCCTACTTATTACAAAGGTATGGCACACCTGAAGCCATCTTGATTGGAATAAAGTGGTAACTCTTAAAACATTTAATTTAAAAAGGAACAAAATGAGGGGGTTCATTTTGCCATAGAAAGTATGATTAGCGAATATATGACGAAATCCCGCATACCATCAGTCCGCAAAAAAAATCCCGCATGTACTATTAGGCCGCAAATTAAAATAACGAAAACGTTTAGAACGAATATGCCTTTAGCATACACTAAACAACTAAACTACCCTAAACCCTAAAACACTACCCCCAGCATGACCCTACACTACACAAACAGTACAACACTACCCTAAACCCTAAAACACTACCCCCAGCATGACCCTACACTACACAAACACTACAACACTACCCTAAACCCTAAAACACTACCCCCAGCATGACCCTACACTACACAAACACTACAACACTACCCTAAACCCTAAAACACTACCCCCAGCACGACCCTACACTACACAAACACTACAACACTACCCTAAACCCTAAAACACTACCCCCAGCATGACCCTACACTACGCAAACACTACAACACTACCCAAAACCCTAAAACACTACACCCCAGCATGACCCTACACTACGCAAACACTACAACACTACCCTAAACCCTAAAACACTACCCCCAGCATGACCCTACACTACACAAACACTACAACACAACCCTAAACCCTAAAACACTACCCCCAGCATGACCCTACACTACGCAAACACTACAACACAACCCTAAACCCTAAAACACTATCCCCAGCATGACCCTACACTACGCAAACACTACAACACTAACCTAAATCCTAAAACACTACCCCCAGCATGACCCTACACTACGCAAACACTACAACACTACCCAAAACCCTACAACACTACACCCCAGCATGACCCTACACTACGCAAACACTACAACACTACCCTAAACCCTAAAACACTACCCCCAGCATGACCCTACACTACGCAAACACTACAACACTACCCAAAACCCTAAAACACTACACCCCAGCATGACCCTACACTACGCAAACACTACAACACTACCCTAAACCCTAAAACACTACCCCCAGCATGATCCTACACTACGCAAACACTACAACACTACCCTAAACCCTAAAACACTATCCCCAGCATGACCCTACACTACGCAAACACTACAACACTACCCTAAACCCTAAAACACTACCCCCAGCATGACCCTACACTACGCAAACACTACAACACTACCCTAAACCCTAAAACACTACCCCCAGCATGACCCTACACTACGCAAACACTACAACACTACCCTAAACCCTAAAACACTACCCTCAGCATGACCCTACACTACGCAAACACTACAACACTACCCAAAACCCTAAAACACTACCCCCCAGCATGACCCTACACTACGCAAACACTACAACACTACCCAAAACCCTAAAACACTACCCCCAGCAAGACCCTACACTACGCAAACACTACAACACTACCCTAAATCCTAAAACACTACCCCCAGCATGACCCTACACTACGCAAACACTACAACACTACCCAAAACCCTAAAACACTACACCCCAGCATGACCCTACACTACGCAAACACTACAACACTACCCTAAACCCTAAAACACTACCCCCAGCATGACCCTACACTACGCAAACACTACAACACTACCCAAAACCCTAAAACACTACACCCCAGCATGACCCTACACTACGCAAACACTACAACACTACCCTAAACCCTAAAACACTACCCCCAGCATGACCCTACACTACACAAACACTACAACACTACCCTAAACCCTAAAACACTACCCCCAGCATGACCCTACACTACACAAACACTACAACACTACCCAAAACCCTAAAACACTACCCCCAGCATGACCCTACACTACGCAAACACTACAACACTACCCAAAACCCTAAAACACTACCCCCCAGCATGACCCTACACTACGCAAACACTACAACACTACCCAAAACCCTAAAACACTACCCCCAGCATGACCCTACACTACGCAAACACTACAACACTACCCAAAACCCTAAAACACTACCCCCAGCATGACCCTACACTACGCAAACACTACAACACTACCCAAAACCCTAAAACACTACACCCCAGCATGACCCTACACTACGCAAACACTACAACACTACCCAAAACCCTAAAACACTACCCCCAGCATGACCCTACACTACGCAAACACTACAACACTACCCAAAACCCTAAAACACTACACCCAGCATGACCCTACACTACGCAAACACTACAACACTACCCTAAACCCTAAAATACTACACCCCAGCATGACCCTACACTACGCAAACACTACAACACTACCCAAAACCCTAAAACACTACCCCCAGCATGACCCTACACTACGCAAACACTACAACACTATCCTAAACCCTAAAACACTACGCCCAGCATGACCCTACACTACGCAAACACTACAACACTACCCTAAACCCTAAAACACTAGCCCCAGCATGACCCTACACTACGCAAACACTACAACACAACCCTAAACCCTAAAACACTACCCCCAGCATGACCCTACACTACGCAAACACTACAACACTATCCTAAACCCTAAAACACTATGCCCAGCATGACCCTACACTACGCAAACACTACAACACTACCCTAAACCCTAAAACACTAGCCCCAGCATGACCCTACACTACGCAAACACTACAACACAACCCTAAACCCTAAAACACTACCCCCAGCATGACCCTACACTAAACAACCACCACAACTCTACACTACACTAACACAACACTACACTACACAACACTACACTACACTACACAATCACTAACCCACGAAAAAATTAACACAAACCCACTTACCTCTCTCGTCATCGTGGTTTTCACAACGCAAATGCATTTACCATACATGCCTTTAAAACGTAATTCTTTGTAAAGGCATGCGCGATAAATGCACATGCGTTTTGAAAAAATGCGGGATAATGGTATGCGAGCTCAATGACCTTGCGGGATAATGGTATGCGGACTGAAAGTCTGCGGGATAAAAAATGCGGGAAAATGGCTGCAAACCATGATTAGCAGCAGACTTCCCTGGTGAGCACTAGCTTTACTACAGTGATCTAATGAGCAACTAGAGTGCTAACATTCAGAATTTATGGCAAATGTGTGACACATCTGAATGCCTTCTTGATAGAACCAAAGTAAACAAGCATTGAAAATGCAATAGATCTCGCCCTCGTTTAAGTTAAAGCCATTCTGTTTGTAATGAGGTGGCTTTTTAGCTTTGCTTTTATTAGTGTTTTTAAAACTTTCATGTAAATAACATGCATATGTATGCATATATGTATATGTATGCATGCATTTATATTTATATAGATATGCAGATTACATATGTTTATATATGTATATTACCTACTGGCGATAGCCAGTGGGTATATATAGTTAGGATTTTTTCTCTATGGGATTTCTGAAAATTCTATGTCTAATAACTTTGGCGTTTGTGGACGGAATTGGCTGAAATTTTCAGGAAAATGGCACATTTCTTTTCTGAGCAGCCCCTAAAAATTTGGTGGGGTTTCGTCAAGGGGGGGCCGAGAACAAAGGGGGGTCCCAAAACGCGTTTTTCCCATTCATTTTTCCATAGGGCGGTTGGACTTTTAGCTCGAACGGCTGAATAGATTTACATGAAACTTGGCAAAATTGTAGATATGGTTTGCCCGACGTGCCTTTGCTATGTCTCAATATATGTGCTCCAGTGGATTTTGAGAAATTAACGTTTAAAAAAATATATATATCTGTGACAGCGCTCCGGTTAGCGCCCTGGTTCGCGTACCTGACGCGTAACGGAACTTCGCGAAGCGAATCAAATTGGCTCTCCGGTGTCTGTCAACATTCTAAACAAACCGGAACGGCCGCCATCTTGTCTCTCGGTACGATCGAGAGACAAGATGTGGTGAAAAACGAAGGGGGAAATGAAGGAAAGGGGGCAAGGTACACCACTCCTGACCCCCTAGGATTGATGAGGGGGATATTAAAGTGCCCCGCGGGGCAAAAAATTTTGCGATTTTACGCCGTAGAGGCGCGTCCCGGTACGCGAACCGGGCAGCTCACCGGGCAGCTAACCGGGCAGCTAACCGGCAGCGTAGCTGTCAACATTGTAAACAGTCCGGAGCGGCCGCCATCTTGTCTCTCGGTAGGTTCGAGAGACAAGATGTGGTGAAAAAAGAAGGGGGAAATGAAGGAAAGGGGGCAAGGTAAACCCCTCCTGACCCCCTAGGATTTATGAGGGGGATATTAAAGTCCCCCGCGGGGCAAAAAATTTTGCGATTTTACGCCGTAGAGGCGCGTCCCGGTACGCGAACCGGGCAGCTCACCGGGCAGCTAACCGGGCAGCTAACCGGCAGCGTAGCTGTCAACATTGTAAACAGTCCGGAGCGGCCGCCATCTTGTCTCTCGGTAGGTTCGAGAGACAAGATGTGGTGAAAAAAGAAGGGGGAAATGAAGGAAAGGGGGCAAGGTAAACCCCTCCTGAGCCCCTAGGATTTATGAGGGGGATATTAAAGTCCCCCGCGATTTTTCGCGGTAGAGGCGCTTCCCGGTACGCGAACCGGGCAGCTAACCGGCAGCGTAACGGGAGTCCGCCATCTTGTGTTTTTGGAGCGTCCGGTTCGCGTACCGGGTAGCGTCCCGGTAAGCGTAACAAGGGGAAAACCAAGAGAAACAGTAAAAAAAAAATTAAGGGAATAGATTTCCAGCAAACTTGGCAAAATTGTAGGGACTGTTTGTTTGATGTGCCTTTGCAAGGCCTCAAGATATGTGCATGTGTGGATTTTGTCTAATTAAGGTTAAAAAAAATATATATATCTGTAAGCGTGCTCCGGCACGCTTACGTTACGGGTTTTGTTTGCGCTGCAGAACCGATACGTCACGGTTATGCGACGCGTCATGAGGCGTCTCACGTGGCTACGTGATACGTCACGTAATAAAGAATATATTTTACAGCTATAGATATTAGCTTTTAAAAAACCAATGAAATTCACTGAAAAAACCATAGGTTATAGACCATATATAGTTAGGAATTTGCATTTACAAAACCTTGAAAATTCACTGAAAAAACCATAGGTTAGAGACCATATATAGTTAGCTGGACATTTTATTGACAAAAAAACAATGAAATTCCATATATAGTTAGTTGCACTAACTATATATCGCGCACCCGCAATCCACTGCTGATGATGTCACATATTACATCATTCATGACATGGTCAGTGACATCACTGATGACATCACTGATGACATCTCAAATGACATCACTGATGACATCACTGATGACATCTCAAATGACATCAGTGATGACATCATGACACACCAATACCAGTTACTACATACGCACTCACTGATTCCTACGTCTACACACACATTCACTCATTCACCCATACAATCACTCATACATACAGTCACTCATTATTACACTATCATATGCACTCATACACCTATGCAGACACTCACACACTGCCACTCATCCATGGAGTTACTCACACACCTAGTCAGTCCTGTAAAGAATCAATCACACTTCCATTTCCTCATCTATACAGTTAAACACAGAACACCATACTTCAGTGACATCACTGATGACATCACTGATGACATCTCAAATGACATCACTGATGACATCTCAAATGACATCACTGATGACATCATGACACACCAATACCAGTTACTACATACGCACTCACTGATTCCTACGTCTACACACACATTCACTCATTCACCCATACAATCACTCATACATACAGTCACTCATTATTACAACACTATCATATGCACTCATACACCTAGTCAGTCCTGTGAAGAATCAATCACACTTCGATTTCCTCATCTATACAGTTAAACACAGAACACCATACTTTTCACACATATACTAACACATACTTACTCTCTTATACAATCACTGATACAAGTACACATTGATATGCACAGAGTCACACACCTCCCAGCCAGCCACACACACACTCAGTCTTCCATACATCCACTCATTCTTCAATATGTAAAACATATTTAAACTTTACAAAAACACACAGACACTAGATGATGTCATCAGTGATGTCATTTGAGATGTCATCAGTGATGTCATCAGTGATGTCATTTGAGATGTCATCAGTGATGTCATCAGTGATGTCACTGACCATGTCATGAATGATGTAATATGTGACATCATCAGCAGTGGATTGCGGGTGCGCGATATATAGTTAGTGCAACTAACTATATATGGAATTTCATTGTTTTTTTGTCAATAAAATGTCCAGCTAACTATATATGGTCTCTAACCTATGGTTTTTTCAGTGAATATATATATATATATATATATATATATATATATATACCCAAAGACTAGTAATATACCTGGCTGGCCGTGGCTCTTGGCTTGGACAGACTAGGATCCAATCTGAATTTAAACAAAAAAGTAGTGCAAAATTCCCAGACAAGTCAAAATAAAATGGAGAAAAGTAGTTTAAAAGTTTTAGAAACAGGGCCCCAAACCTTTTAAACCTGTGCAAAATGTTCCCCTTGAAAAAAAATAAAAGTTCAAAGCAAAATAGTTCCTTACTGCTACTTCTAGCCACCCAAATTGAAAAATAGAAGAAAAACATAAATGGTTCTCAAATACTGGTGCATGTCCTCTATCAAGCAACAAATATGCCCAACCGTTATTTAACTTCCTCAAAAATAAATCCTTGATCATCCAGTGGTATGTGCAGCAGGGAGTGCAGACAAAGAAGAGAGTGATCCTTCCCCTTCAAAATCCAAATGAAAAGAGTTGGACAAAGCACTGGGAGGAGCCTCCTGGACAGGAAGAGGAAGTTGGGGCGTCTGTGGCACTTCCTTCCTGTTAAAAAAAAGTAAAATAAAAAATGTTTTGCACTAAAAAACTACGTGAACCATCCGTTTGAGTAGAATATTTAGTAAATTATTTACCCAAAAATCCAGTAAAAACTGTACTTGAGAAGCAGCCCTCTGAATGCGACTGTGCACGATCATCCACATACATTTTTTTTATCAGAAGGCTTCCTAGCA